>NW_022146665.1:284391-387158 GCF_002938485.1 Sitophilus oryzae
TAGCGCCGAGCTGGTCCCATCTTCATAGGGTATACTACATATAGTAGTAGTAGTACTGTTTCGTCAGTTTCTATTGAATCAGATATAATTTGGACTGTATCATTCTGGTTTTGATTCTGAAAAATACGTTCTGTTGAATATCATGCTCCATAATCACTTTTTGTTTTTGTAGTAATAATTTATCTGTTATAATAGAGCTACGAACATTATTTTGCCGGCTCGATTCCTTTTTTTAGTATGAATAAACACCTGTAAGTACTAAACTTTCTCTCAGTGGCTGCAGAAAAGTAAAGACATCAGAGCAACAGCTAAATAATTCAACCTCTATTTCAACTGAGTATTTTTACACATTGCTTGACACCAACTTAGACAGTCTACATCAAAGTCTACATTTTTAACTGACATCCAAAAGTAGTCGAGAGCCCATAAACCCGATTTGGCGCAATAATTTGTTACATCTGTAAAAAATGGCTTCTTTATTATTGACAAACTGAGGATGTTTGTTAGTGATATTGTTGATAAATTCCATATCGGCTATGTGTTCTTCATTGATAAGGTGCTCTCCCAGGAAACAAGGGTCCAAGAGATTCGCGGCAAAATGCATTGGTTTAAGGGCCATACGTTTTCTACTTCGTAATGCTGAGAAAGCATTCTCTTTCTTCTTGATTTTAAAGAATAAGGCAACTTGTACACTTTCGCTTAAATTTTATGCTCAAATGTTCTTTGATTTGTGAAAAGGAAATTCTTTGAAAGAATTCGGATTGTTTGCGAATACGCGATTTAATGGCGACCGAAATATTTCGGAAATTTCGGAAATTTCTGCAAAATTCGAATGGAAATATTCGATACCAACATCACTACACACAGTAAACATTTTTTTTATTTTATAGAGTTCATATATCATTGTTACAAACGGCAAAAGAACATCTTAATCGTTTGAGTGAAATGGACTCTACAGTTTCCGGAACTGCGCAATTTACCGCACTTTATATTGGCGCGCAAATACAAATTTTGCAAATTTTAGATAAGGGATTTTGGGTACAAAACAATATATACACGGTTTTTATACTTACTGTTTTGAGGTTATCATATTTTAGGTTAACCCAGCGACACTAGCAACTCAGCAACTTAACACATTGAAAACGAACATTCAAAATCTTCTGGAACACTGTTTAAAATTACAGTTCTTTTTTGTCGGCTTGAATTCTGCCGAACAGTGTGCAGTGAAACAATTCAGGTTAAGAGCTTTAGCTTTAAATTTGGTTTATATTGTTAAAGGTCAGTTAAAGTTATAAAAACTCTACTGAAAGTACACTAAAACTTAATGATTTTAGGTAGTAATTCTTCTGCCCTAGCTCCTTGTCATCATTTTTTGACAGCTGTGGAGGGTATGCAAAAAGATTTGGCACAAAGTAACTTGCAGCCAGATAGTTTCACGTCGTTGGTGTTTCGGGAATTGTCTCAATTAGAAGAGCACAAACCTGGCGCAGTGGCCAGGATATTAATCCCTATATTGTTGGAATCAAAATTAGGGCATATTCCCAAACCAAATATAAATGTAAGTTCTATTTACTATCTCTATGATATATTAGGTTGAAGTTTGGTGATTTTATAAGCTATTGCAACAAGTTTGATATCTAAAAAATCGTAATTTTTTAATGTCTCATTCCTATACAGATCAGAATGAGTTCTGCCACAATAGTCGAGCCAAGTGGCCAAACTGATACATCTCTTAAATTTACGGCTGGTTTAATCATGTCGGTACCGTTCGAAGCAGAGTTGCGGCACCTAATCGATCCTAGTAGAATTCGGTTGAAAGTTAAATATCCTGACCAGAAGATGCAAGTTCTTTTACCAAAAGTTCAGCATTTGAAGCCTCTGTATTATGACACAACTAATGAAGGTAAGATCGTGATGTTAAATATATATTTTTATTTGCCGCAACATATGTAATTAACTAGGTTTTTAAAATTTTGAAAGCGTACCAAGATAACAAGAAATAGAGATACCTAGATAATGATTTAGGTACCTCTACTTTTTACTACGCATTTTGTGTTCTTTTTTTTTCTGATTTGTCTTCAGTTTCCTTGAGTTCTGGTGGGGTACTATTGTTCAAAAAGTCTTTATTATCGATACTTCTAGACAATATTTTGGCTGATGTTTATTCTGGTTTGAAAAACAAATAATTTTTAAACAATACATGTATTTTTTATGGTTTAAAACATTTTTTATTATTTTCAATATAATTTTAACTTAAAAGTCAAGATTATGTGAAAAATTTGTTAACTTAACACTTATTTTAAAATATAACAGGGTGGTCCGAACTGTATTCCGGAAACTTCGGCAGCATATTTTGCAGATAAAAATAAGTAAAAAGTTCGTATAAATGTATGTCTTAAAATGCTTAGTTTCGGAGATACAGGGTGTAGAAGTTTCATGTTTATTTCGATTTTTTCCAAATAATTTCTGAAGTAAAGTCAATATTTGGATTACAATTGGTGTCTGGGAGTTTTTTGACAACAGAAATTTGGATTTTGATGTCAATATAACTCCTATTTGTAGGGGGCGCTACCTATATTTGTTTTAACTGTTTTGAAGAGTAATAACTTTTCGTCCGTACCTGTATAAAACTACTGACTGAAAAAATATACATTTCCGTGATTTTTTAAGTAAAAAATGTCTTTTGGTAAAAATCGCTACGAGCAAACGTTCTCAAGATATTTAAAATGAAAATAGTCAATACATCTCTTTATTGACAAAAAATAAACATGTTGAGTAGATAGTTATTTGACTGAAATGATAAATTTGGGAACAGTTTAATTTTTTAAATTAATCATAAATTTTTCTTCATAAAAAAATGATAATAAAACAGTTTCTGACGAACTTTTTTCACGAAAACATTTTAAATTTATGATTTCAGTTTAATAACTATTTAGTCAACATGTATATGTCAATGATGACAGATATTGATATTTCGGTTTTAAATATCTCGAGAACCATTACTCGGTAGCGATTTTTACCAAGAGACATTTTTTACGTAAAAAACATAGTAAATGTATATTTTTTTACTCATTAAGGTACATTCAGGCTGAGAGCGTCGCGTCGCGTTGGCGTCCCGGCCGCCCCATTGATCTCGAACCCCGACGCTCAGCGGACGCTAGCGCAACGCCAAACGCGACGCTGTCTGCCTGAACGGTCCAATTAAAGTTAAGTGAGTTGATTCCATTTCGATACGCGGACGCGACGCAAAGGCGACGCGACGCTCGACGCTTTCAGTCTGAATGTACCTTTAGTTTTATACAGGTACGGACGAAAAGTTATTACTCTTCAAACGAGTTAAAAAATATCTAGATGGCGCCCTCTACAAGTAGGAGTCATACTGACATCAAAATCAAATTTCTCGTGTCAAAAAACTTCCAGACACCAATTTTCATCCAAATATTGACGTTACTTCATAATAGTGATGGGTTGTTATTTAACTATCTTTTATAACAATTATTTAGAAATAACATAACGCAACCGTTACTACTTTTAAAAAATAACAGATATAAAATAACGATACGCAGAGATCGACCGTTCGTGAAACAAAGTCGGCGCTCTGCACCGCCACGAAATTCGATGCTGCTCGAAGCAATTCCAAAAAACAACTAGTATGGATATGGATTATGGATAGAAAACATGTTATTTCGACAACCATCGATACAGGCGGCGAGATACAACGGAGTGGGGTATGCGCGGCGAACGTAGCTGCATCGGTCGATGGTCATGTGGGGCTTGCAACAGCTTAAAAATAATAGGATATAAAAGAAGCAGCTTTTTTGAAACAGTTGCGGGCATAACTCCTGGGGGTCGAGATAACAGGAGTGGGAAAGGAACTGCATCGGTCGATTGTCGAGGCTCGCAACGGGTTGGAGAAGCAGTCACATTTTAGATAAGTTGTTTTTTAACCTGTTACGAGCATAACAGAGCGGCGGTCGAGATAATCCGAGTGGGAAAGTAACGCTGCTGCATCGGTCCATTGTCGATGGAGGTTCGAAACAGGTTGGAGAATAACGCATCAGTTGTTTTAGATACATTGTTTTTCAACCTGTTACGAGCATAACGGGCGGAGGTCGAGATATTATGGCGCTGTATGTTTCAGTACTTACTTATTAAGTTTCAATATTTAGGTATTTATTTATTCTGAAAAATTTTCAGAATGATATTTTAAGATTTTTTAAAAATGTATATAGGGTGTTTTGAAAAATTTGGTCATTGATTAATCACGATCCTGCTTAAAGCCTTGACGTAAAAAACTGATTTTTGGAAAACGGATTGACTTTTGGGTATAGAGATTCGTTAAGAAGGAATTTTTCGAAACTCGAATTCTAAGGGGGTGAAACCACCCTCAAATATTAGAATATTTTTTATTTAAAAACCGGTGAGTTTTTCGAATAAACTCTTAAACACGTATATTTTATTTTGTTGTTTTACATATTTTAAGATTTTTTAAAAATATATACAGGGTGTTTCATAAAATATGACCATTGAGTAATCACCATTTTGCTTAAACTGCTTGCCGTTTAAAGCTGATTTTTGGCAAATGGATTGACTGTGAGGTTGTGGTTCGATAAGGAGGGGTTTCTCGAATCTCAAATTCCAAGAGGGTGAAAACGCCCCTCAAATATTACAATATTTGTTATTTAAAAAACGATTAGTCTTTCGGGAAAACGCTTGGACACGTATAATTTATTTAGTTTTTTTACATATTTTGAAATTTTTTAAAAAATCATACAGGGTGTTCCAAAAAGTTGAGTAATTGATTAACCACGATTCTGCTTAAACTGCTCTACGTTTAAAGCTTATTTTTGGCAAATGTGAGAAAATTTTATCCAGTTTGTATGTTAATGGAAATTCTTGCTTTGCTTTATCATTACCATTACAAATTATTAATTCGACTCGAACGAAGTCGCGGGTACACGCTAGTTTAAGTGTAAAATTAATTCGAACTCTAGTGTGTAGTGGGTTTACTTATGAAGAATATACTACACATTTTCTTATATTGCTATTTTTTGACCGCAAATGGTAAAATCATAACTAAGAGCTTCTCGCCCGTCGAATGAGATGCACCGTGTACATTGCTACGCAAGTCAGGCGGATCGAAGGGCAGGGCGTAGGTAGATCGGAATGTATAAACGAGTGGCGGAATTTTGGCTTTTTTATATCGCAATTTGTAAACAGCGCTTATTTGTAAACAACCACCGTTTTTAGAGAGGTATTTTAGATAACGATCCATATTTAGAAATGTTTTGACACCCTGGAAATACTACCACCGAGCACGTCATTGTTGCAACTTGCAACTGCGTTAATACGCCTGGCGGTGACCGCCTCATACTCTTTCAGATATTTAGCAATAAAATAAAGAAACCTGTTATTTTTAAGCTGTTATTCTAAGCTGTTTTTTTATAAATAACTATAACAGTTTCAACTGTTATCTAAAAATAACAGTTTTGCCCATCACTACTTCATAAATTATATGGAAAAAGTCGAAATGAAAATGAAATGTCTACACCCTCCCTTATATCTCCGAAACTAATGTTAACACTTATACGAAATTTTTTACTTATTTTTATCTGCTGAATATGCTGCCGAAGTTTCCGGAATACAGTTCGGACCACCCTGTATAGTATGTATATTCAAAATTAAGGAGTATATTATTTATAGTAATTCAATTTTTAGGAGAACTTAATGGTACTTTTCCTAGTTTCTTGCACAGCATAATAGGTTCAAGTGATTAAGTACCATGTTTCTTATTACTTGTGTTATCAGTTTTAAGTCCTTTTTTTCTATTATAATGAGTTGAACGATTTTTTTCTTGACTATATTAGATTGAGGTGATTAATTTGTTTTTTAGACTTTTTTTTTTGTATTTTTTTAGAGTTGTTTATTTTATTAAATAGTTGAAGTATACATACTAAACATGTTTTGAACTGAGACTTAAAGAAATATTTAAAATAAGTAGTGGCGTGTTGATGTGTTTGCAACTCTGTATTTATTTAACATAATTTGTATTGTGTTATTATCGTTAGCATATATATCTCGCCTTATTTTTTATAGAATCGCAAATTGGACACAACTTGAGACTTTTGAGTTCCATTTTGATTTCGCATCAGGTGTGGTCAGAAGCATGCAATGTAGAAATCAACGTGGCTCTGTTTGTTCCTGAAGGAGATATAGGCAAACGAAAAACGAATTTGGATTTGAATCCTTCACTTTTAGATCTTTGCCCGTCTGTAAAAGTCAGTGTGGCTCCTAAACCCATCAAAAAAACCCTGTAAATTATTTTTAGGTTATAGAAATATATTTTAAGTATTTAAATACGTAAGTGTTTTTTCTTGCTCTTTAAAAATTGAAACAATAACAATTTAACACAGCGAACTATTTAAAGGATTAAAAATTTGAGAAAAGTTAAATTATATTTAATTTTTTTGTATATAGGAAAATAACTATTATAATATACAACTATTGGATCTATTTCTACGAAAGGAACTTCAAAAAGGCAGTCAGAATATTGGAGTATGATCAATTTACTACAAAACACATTTAAAAAAAAACAGCAATATATTTTATAGATCGCTACCTATATATTACACGTGGAATTGACGAGTATGTCACCGCAAAACACACTAATATTTTTGACGTTATCTAAAATATTTATGACACAGTAGTTGTATTCATAGAAAAAGTCTAATAATTAGCTTATAAAACAATACACTTTTTATTTAACCAAATTATCCAAAATTTCTCTTGGCGGATGATAATCAAAGGCCAAAATGACATTACTCGCAAATTTTGAAGTATAATTAGTGTAACAAAAAATAAGTTTTTGACGTTCTGATTGCTTGCGTTCAAATTAGAGTAACAAACTTTTTAAATCAGTAATTTATTCCATTAATTTCGATGTTCTGAATAAAGTTTAAAATTAGAGAAATAAGACACAAAAAATTAATATAAACATTTACTAAAATATAAATTTAATTGCTTACAACTAAGGTCTTTTAATTGTTTTCTTAATATAAAAAAAATCAATCAGGATATCTTGAGTACGTTCGAAAATATATCGAAAGTGCAGTACAGATTGCAAAATCTGCCACATCTTTAGTAGCAACATCTCCAGCTTTCTTCAATTTATCAGTAAAACACTGTTCCAAAACTGAAACAATTTCAGTTACTAATGCTGTAGCCTTCTTTACATCTTCTGCGATATGGGCTGGAGCATCTTTAGTATCTATCTTTCTCGATTTCTTCAATAATTTTGGCGTAGCATTTGATTTTTTTGAATTCGTTTCCACTTCAGTTATCGATGTCAGAATCAATAGTGTTTAAGTATTCTTCGATCTTCTTGATGCTGTTCAATGCATCGTTCACGTATCCTTGGGCCTTTTGGACTTGATACTGGTGATACATTCTCCCAAATCGGTCACAAGTTGGTCTGGAACGTTCGAGAAACCGTCGACATAGCTTTGGCAGTTGGACACATCAAAACCTGAAAAGAGATAATAAAAATTGATATTAAAAAATTAGGCTCCATTTAGAACCTCGAAATTAGTCGTTTTAATTAGCGGTAGTAATTTTCAACTACTAGAAAAAGTTAACAAACTTAATTTTTTTAGTAACTGTACTCCAAATTTACGAGTAATGCCATTTTGGACTTTGATTTTATGCGTCAAGAGAAATTGTGGTTAGAAATCAAAAGTTAGTAGTTTGTAAGCTATATAACTATTAAGGCTATCTCTATGGTACAACTGGATACCGTATGCTGTAGCTAGGATATTCTATTCATTTTAATTGTATTTTTTCACATTGTGAATGATCATACATTTCTAAGTATAAAATATTAAGCTTCATTCAGAACCTCCAAATTAGTGGAATAAATTAGTGGTTTCAATTAGCGTAGAAGTTTATTCCTCCAATTTAGAAATCAAAAGTTTATTATTGTTTTATAAGATAAATATTAGACATTCTCTATGGATACAACTGACTACCGCAAGCTGTTGCTAGGATATTCTATTAATTTTAATTTGCGTTTTTTAGACATTGTGAATGATTTTGTAAACTAAAAAGTATAAAGTGTAATTGAAACTACTAATTTATTCCCCTAATTGCGAGGTGCTGAATGAAGCTTAATTGAAACTACTAATTTATTCCAATAATTTTGATATTTTGTATGAAGCTTAAAATTAGAGAAATAAGACACAAAAATTTAATATAAACATTTACTAAAACATAAATTTAATTGCTTACAGATAAGGTTCTTTAATTGTTTTCTTAATATAAAAAAATCAATCACGATAATTTGAGTACGTTCGAAAATATATTAAAGTGCAAAGACAGATTGCAAAATCTGCCACATCTTTAGTAGTAGCATCATCTCCAGCTTTCTTCAATTTATCAGTAAAGCACTGTTCCAAAATTGGAACAATTTCGGTTACTAATGCTGTAGCCTTTGTTACATCTTCTGCGATATGAGCTGGAGCATCTTTAGTATCTTTCTCGATTTCTTCGATAATCTTGGCGTAGCATTTGATTTTTTTGAATTCGTTGCCACCGCAGTTATCGATGTCAGAATCAATAGTGTTTAGGTCTTCTTCGATCTTCTTGATGCTGGTCAATGCATCGTTCACGTACCCTTGGGCCTTTTCAACTTGAGTGGTGATACATTCTCCCAAATCGGTCACTAGTTGGTCTGGAACGTTGGAAAAACCGTCGACGTAGCTTTGACACGTGGATACGTCAAAACCTGTAATAGAAATAATAAAAATTAAGTTACGTTAATAAGTTAAGCTTTATTCAGAGCCTAGAAATTAGTCATTTCAGGTAACGTAGAGGTTTGTTCCCTTAATTTCAATGTAATCATTCAGAACGTCAAAATGTGTAAGGGGGCTTCTTTATAAACCTCGAAATTAGTGGTATAAATTAGTTGTTTCAATTATACTTTATACTTAAAAGTTTAAAATCATTCACAAGGTCTAAAATAATCAATTAAAATTAATAGAATATCCTAGCAACAAAATTTGCTAGTAATGTCATTTTGGCCTTTGATTATCATCCGCCAAGAGAAATTGTGGTTAGAAAGTAGAAGTTTATTGTTTTATAATTTAATTTTTAGGGTTTCTCTATGGATACAATTGAATACCGCAAAATGTATTCAGGATCTTCTAATTAAAATTATAATTGTATTTTTTTGACGTTGTGAATGATTAATACATTTCTAAGTATAAAGTGTAATTGAAACCACTACTTTATTCCATTAATTTCGATGTTCTGAATGAAGTTTAAAATTAGAGAAATAAGACACAAAAATCATAACTTTCTAAATTGTGTAAATAACATTAAAATGATATGACCTAATAAGAATGACATAACTACTAGCATAAACATTTATCAATAAAAACTTAAAATTGACTAATTTAACTGAAAGGTTGTTACAAAGTATTTAAATACTTTGTATCTGTACCGAATTTAATTTTAACTTAATATATTTAACTGAATATTTTATATGTTTCTTAAATCACTACCTTTGGCTGTGGCCTCAGCAACCAGGTCGTTCAATTTTGTCCTTAGAGGGTCCAGTACCTTGTCCAGTTCGCTGTTGGCTTTGCCTTCCAGTTCAGCAGCTTCAGCTTTCACTTCTTCCACTGCTTTATCCAAAGCGGTTTGGGCTGATGTCAGTGCTTTGTCGATTACATCCATCAATTCGTGGAATGCTTTCTTAGCCTCATCTTTGCTAGATTTCAATTGAGTGCCACCCAAGTTCTGTCATTAAAACAAAATAAAATTATCACAAACTTTTTAAATCAGTAATTTATTCCATTAATTTCGATGTTCTGAATAAAGTTTAAAATTAGAGAAATAAGACACAAAAAATTAATATAAACATTTACTAAAATATAAATTTAATTGCTTACAACTAAGGTCTTTTAATTGTTTTCTTAATACAAAAAAAATCCATCAGGATATCTTGAGTACGTTCGAAAATATATCAAAGTGCGTACAGATTGCAAAATCTGCCACATCTTTAGTAGCATCATCTCCAGCTTTCTTCAATTTATCAGTAAAACACTGTTCCAAAACTGGAACAATTTCAGTTACTAATGCTGTAGCCTTCGTTACATCTTCTGCGATATGGGCTGGAGCATCTTTAGTATCTATCTTTCTCGATTTCTTCAATAATTTTGGCGTAGCATTTGCTTTTTTTTGACTTCGTTTCCACTGCAGTTATTGATGTCAGAATCAATAGTGTTTAGGTCTTCTTCGGTCTTCTTGATGCTGTTCAATGCATCGTTCACGTATCCTTGGGCCTTTTGGACTTGATACTGGTAATACATTCTCCCAAATCGGTCACTAGTTGGTCTGGAACGTTCGAGAAATCGTCGATGTAGCTTTGGCAGTTGGACACATCAAAACCTGAAAAGAGATAATAAAAATTGATATTAAAAAATTAGGCTCCATTTAGAACCTCGAAATTAGTCGTTTTAATTAGCGGTAGTAATTTTCAACTAGTAGAAAAAGTTAACACACTTTTAATTTTTTTAGTAACTGTACTTCCAAATATACGAGTAATGTCATTTTGGACTTTGATTTTTATCCGTCAAGAGAAATTGTGGTTAGAAATCAAAAGTTAGTAGTTTTGTAAGCTATATAACTATTAAGCTATCTCTATGGTACAACTGGATACCGTATGCTGTAGCTAGGATATTCTATTCATTTTAATTGTATTTTTTCACATTGTGAATGATCATACATTTCTAAGTATAAAATATTAAGCTTTATTCAGAACCTCCAAATTAGTGGAATAAATTAGTGGTTTCAATTAGCGTAGAAGTTTATTCCTCCAATTTAGAAATCAAAAGTTTATTATTGTTTTATAAGATAAATATTAGACATTCTCTATGGATACAACTGACTACCGCAAGCTGTTGCTAAGATATTCTATTAATTTTAATTTGCGTTTTTTAGACATTGTGAATGATTTTGTAAACTAAAAAGTATAAAGTGTAACTGAAACTACTAATTTATTCCACTAATTTTGATATTTTGAATGAAGCTTAAAATTAGAGAAATAAGACACAAAAATTTAATATAAACATTTACTAAAACATAAATTTAATTGCTTACAGTTAAGGTTCTTTAATTGTTTTCTTAATATAAAAAAATCAATCACGATAATTTAAGTACGTTCCAAAAAATATATCAAAGTGCAGCACAGATTGCAAAATCTGCCACATCTTTAGTAGCATCATCTCCAGCTTTCTTCAATTTATCAGTAAAGCACTGTTCCAAAATTGGAACAATTTCGGTTACTAATGCTGTAGCCTTTGTTACATCTTCTGCGATATGAGCTGGAGCATCTTTAGTATCTTTCTCGATTTCTTCGATAATCTTGGCGTAGCATTTGATTTTTTGAATTCGTTGCCACCACAGTTATCGATGTCAGAATCAATAGTGTTTAGGTCTTCTTCGATCTTCTTGATGCTGGTCAATGCATCGTTCACGTACCCTTGGGCCTTTTCGACTTGAGTGGTGATACATTCTCCCAAATCGGTCACTAGTTGGTCTGGAACGTTCGAGAAATCGTCGACGTAGCTTTGGCAGTTGGACACATCAAAACCTGAAAAGAGATAATAAAAATTGATATTAAAAAATTAGGCTCCATTTAGAACCTCGAAATTAGTCGTTTTAATTAGCGGTAGTAATTTTCAACTACTAGAAAAAGTTAACAAACTTAATTTTTTAGTAACTGTACTTCCAAATTTACGAGTAATGTCATTTTGGACTTTGATTTTATGCGTCAAGAGAAATTGTGGTTAGAAATCAAAAGTTAGTAGTTTTGTAAGCTATATAACTATTAAGGCTATCTCTATGGTACAACTGGATACCGTATGCTGTAGCTAGGATATTCTATTCATTTTAATTGTATTTTTTCACATTGTGAATGATCATACATTTCTAAGTATAAAATATTAAGCTTCATTCAGAACCTCCAAATTAGTGGAATAAATTAGTGGTTTCAATTAGCGTAGAAGTTTATTCCTCCGATTTAGAAATCAAAAGTTTATTATTGTTTTATACAGTAAATATTAGACATTCTCTATAGATACAACTGAGTACCGCAAGCTGTTGCTAGGATATTCTATTAATTTTAATTTGTGTTTTTTAAACATTGTGAATGAATTTGTAAACTAAAAAGTATAAAGTGTTAAAATTGAAACTACTAATTTATTCCACTAATTTTGATATTTTGAATGAAGCTTAAAATTAGAGAAATAAGACACAAAAATTTAATATAAACATTTACTAAAACATAAATTTAATTGCTTACAGTTAAGGTTCTTTAATTGTTTTCTTAATATAAAAAAATCAATCACGATAATTTAAGTACGTTCCAAAAAATATATCAAAGTGCAGCACAGATTGCAAAATCTGCCACATCTTTAGTAGCATCATCTCCAGCTTTCTTCAATTTATCAGTAAAGCACTGTTCCAAAATTGGAACAATTTCGGTTACTAATGCTGTAGCCTTTGTTACATCTTCTGCGATATGAGCTGGAGCATCTTTAGTATCTTTCTCGATTTCTTCGATAATCTTGGCGTAGCATTTGATTTTTTTGAATTCGTTGCCACCGCAGTTATCGATGTCAGAATCAATAGTGTTTAGGTCTTCTTCGATCTTCTTGATGCTGGTCAATGCATCGTTCACGTACCCTTGGGCCTTTTCGACTTGAGTGGTGATACATTCTCCCAAATCGGTCACTAGTTGGTCTGGAACGTTGGAAAAACCGTCGACGTAGCTTTGACACGTGGATACGTCAAAACCTGTAATAGAAATAATAAAAATTAAGTTATGTTAATAAGTTAAGCTTTATTCAGAGCCTAGAAATTAGTCATTTCAGTTAACGTAGAGGTTTGTTCCCTTAATTTCAATGTAATCATTCAGAACGTCAAAATGTGTAAGGGGGCTATAAACCTCGAAATTAGTGGTATAAATTAGTTGTTTCAATTATACTTTATACTTAAAAGTTAATGTCATTTTGGCCTTTGATTATCATTCGTCAAGAGAAATTGTGGTTAGAAAGTAAAAGTTTATTGTTTTATAATTTAATTATTAGGGTGTCTCTATGGATAAAACTGAATACGGCAAAATGTATTCAGGATCTTCTAATTAAAATTATAATTATTGTATTTTTTTGACGTTGTGAATGATCATGCATTTTTAAGTATAAAGTGTAATTGAAACCACTAATTTATTAAATTAATTTGGATGTTCTGAATGAAGTTTAAAATTAGAGAAATAAGACACAAAAATCATAACTTTCTAAATTGTGTAAATAACATTAAAATGATATGACCTAATAAGAATGACATAACTACTAGCATAAACATTTTTATCAATAAAAACTTAAAATTGACTAATTTAATTGAAAGGTTGTTACAAAGTATTTAAATACTTTGTATCTGTACCGAATTTAATTTTAACTTAATATATTTAACTGAATATTTTATATATTTCTTAAATCACTACCTTTGGCTGTGGCCTCAGCAACCAGGTCGTTCAATTTTGTCCTTAGAGGCTCCAGAACCTTGTCCAGTTCGCTGTTGGCCTTGCCTTCCAGTTCAGCAGCTTCAGCTTTCACTTCTTCCACTGCTTTATCCAAAGCGGTTTGGGCTGATGTCAGTGCTTTGTCGATTACATCCATCAATTCGTGGAATGCTTTCTTAGCCTCATCTTTGCTAGATTTCAATTGAGTGCCACCCAAGTTCTGTCATTAAAACAAAAATAAAATTATCTTAATTTTGTGTTCTTTGATTCTGAAGAAGACTGACTTATTTTACTTACGATCATTTACTATGTTTAACAAAATAGAAATAAAATTAACAGAATATTCTAGCAACAGCTTGCAGTAGTATGTTGTATTTATAGAGAAACCCTAAGAATCTATACTAATATATAAAATCCTTAAGTGACTGACATACTGATTAATCACGATCCTGCTCAAACCACTCAACGTAAGAAGCTGAATTTTGGCATACAGGTTGATTCTAGGGTGTAGAGGTTCGATAAGAAGGGATTTTTCGAAATTCCAGTTCCAAGGGGGTGAAACCGGGCAAGTTTGCAGAAAAACGCTTAAACGCGTATATTTTATTTTGTTTTTTACATATTTTAAGATTTTTTAAAAATGTATACAGGGTGTTTCGAAAAATCTGGTCATTGATTAATCACGATCCTGCTTAAAGCGCTTGATGTAAAAAGCTGATTTTTGGAAAACAGATTGACTTTAGGGTGTAGAGGTTCGATAAGAAGGGATTTTTCGAAACTCAAATTCTAAGGGGGTGAAACTATCCCTCTTAAAATTGGGGTGAAAAACTCTTAAACACGTATATTTTATTTTGTTGTTTTACATATTTTAAGATTTTTTATAAATTTATACAGGGTGTTTCATAAAATATGACCATTGAGTAATCACGATTCTGCTTAAACTTTAAAGCTGATTTTTGGCAAACGGATTGACTGTGAAGTGTAGAGGTTCGATAAGGAGGGGTTTCTCGAATCTCAAATTCCAAGAGAGTGAAAACGCCCCTCAAATATTACAATATTTGTTATTTAAAAAACGGTTAGTCTTTCGGGAAAACGCTTGGACAAGCATAATTAATTTGGTTTTTTTACATATTTTGAAATTTTTTAAAAAATCATACAGGGTTTTCCAAAAAGTTGAGTAACTTCTTAACCACGATTCTGCTTAAACTGCTTGACGTAAAAAGCTTATTTTTGGCAAACGGATTTTTCGAAAATCAAATTCCAACAAGATGAATCTACCCCTCAAATATTACCAAGTTATATAATAATATCGCCATATGGTTTTTTTTCATGCTGACATAAATGTAAGAAAATTTTATCCAGTTTGTATGTTAATGGCAATTCTTACTTTGCTTTATCACCATTACAAATGATTAATTCGACGCGAACGAAGTCGCTGGTACACGCTAGTTAACTTATAAAACAATACACTTTTGATTTTTAACCATAATTTCTCTTGACCGAATTAATAAAGTTTTTTAACTAATTGAAAATTACTACCACTAATTTTAACGTTCTGAATTCATACTGAAATTAGAGGAACAAACTTCTACACTAATTGAAACCACTAATTTCTTCCGCTAATTTTGAGGTTCTCAGTGCAACTTTATATTGGTTTTAGAATTTTAAAAAACTTACCTGTTGAACCAAGCAAGCACCAATTATTAAAATTATGACAAATTTACTCATCTTGAGCGATTTTTGAATTAACTGTAGATATTAATGGTAAGAACTAATAAATTGTTTATATCTCTGCTGATTTATATACCTGTGTTTATATATTTTTTTAAATAGGGTAAATGGGGATTTTTTTTCTTATCGTCCGATGAGTTTTCGATGTAAAATTTAAAAATAACAGGTAAACGTTTACTATTGTTTAACAAACGTTAAACAACACACTTGAAAGTATTATTATATACAAAATTCAATTGCTGTTTACTCATACTTGTTGCAAAAGTTATAAGTGATAAGAAGAGATCAAAATCATTATTTTTTTAATAAGTATGCCTCATTATGAGAATACTGAAAAGAGAATCAAAAATTATAAAAGTGTTTTTTTTCCTTTTTGTCTATGTATTTATTTTTTCATTAGTTAATCGTTTATATTTCGAATTTATCATTGCTACAAATAAACACTTGTTTTTGTTTACAAATCGTTTCATTGTATTGCAATTTTTATAAAATTGATAGGAAATTAATTAAAGTTTGTTATTTATTTACCTAATATAACTAATATATTTGTAAATACTTGAAATAAAGTAATTTTTTATAATTTTGATAAAGATTAAAGTAAATTAGAAATTTCAATAAAGATGGTTCTGTTTATCTTTATGGAAATAAACATATTAAACCATTTTAATTTTTATAGTTTAAGTAAATGCAGTTTATGATAACATATACCTTAATATCTGAAAAACAAGTAGGTTTTAAGTAGGTATATATAGTTCCACATATATGTCTATAATTAAATAAAGTGTATATCTTATACATATACCTACAAGCTTTAAACAATCATGTTAAAATATTCAGTTATTTTGATTGTTTTTATGGCCATCATTCAATATGTAAGTATATTATTATTCTTTTAGTTTAACTGACATTGCTTTCTTTTTACGTTTTTTTTTATTTATGTTACTATCCATATTCACTATGTTCAGGGCTATGGTAAAAATAACCAATATGGTGATACAAAAGATGATTTGGAGAAGGCCTTCCATGAATTGATGGACTTAGTCGATGCGGCACTCACAACTGCTGAGGACACCTTGAATGCTGCACTTCAAGTTGTAAAAGATGAAGCCAGCGAGCTGGAGGCAGATGCCAACAGCCAATTGGATGAGATTTTGGATCCGTTAAGAACAAAATTGAATGACCTCATACAGAAAGCTAAAGATTTAGGTATTATACAATTTTGTTCGATAATTTTGAGTATATATAAATATATATTTTTACATATAACTACACAAAAATTCTGAGGTTAATTAAAGCATAAAAATGTAGTTACTGATCCAAGATTAGGGATACCCAACTGGCGTCCCTGAAATCCCGGGATCCCGAAAATCTCGAAAAATTTAAATATCCAACCTAAAGTGATTCGACTTTATACACTTTCGTCTTTCAAAGATCATAATATTTTATTTATACTAAGTAGAACGTGAATATCTAAAAGTTATATTTCCCTGTTTGCTAGACCGATTTTTTCACAACAAGAATTTTATTGTATTTTTTACTTACTAAATATGAATGTTACACTTTGTTTTGTCTATTTTAATAAAGCATTTTTCTCACTTTTTATATACAGGATGGTCCGAACTGTATTCCGGAAACTTTGGCAGCATATTCTGCAGATAAAAATAAATAAAAAAGTTCGTATAATACATTTATACGTTGTGAAATGCTTAGTTTCGATGTAGAAGTGTCATTTTTATTTCGATTTTTTCAAAATAATTTATGAAGTAACGTTAATATTTGGATGAAAATTGGCCCCTAGGAGTTTTTTTACATGAGAAATTTGATTTTGATGTCAATATAACTCCTACTGGTAGAGGGCGCCACCTACATATTTTTTAACTGGTTTGAAGAGTAATAACTTTTCGTTCGTATGTGCATAAAAGTACTGGGCAAAAAATATACATTTACGACGTTTTTTACATAAAAAAGTCTCTGGGTAAAATCGCTACGAGCAGTGGTTCTCGAGATATTTGGAATCGAAATTGTCGATCATTGACATAAATTAAAAATGTTGACTAAATAGTTATTAATAATTATATATACCCTACCAAAGCCTTCTTAGCTCCATCTACGGTAACGTGGATGAAGCAAGCATGTTTGTCCAGTAGGCCGCTGGTTTTAATTTTGGCGGTACAATCTGTGATTGTCACAGCTGCCGCTTGATGGCGTAGAGCGTCTAGCACTCTCGCCATAGTAGTACTTATTGTACTCAAATGCTACTCTCTGCTTTTCGTTAGTCAGATCGAGGGTTACAGCAAAGTCGGCCTGACGATGGAGAAAAATCTCCGAAACCCGTCGTCGAATGGCTATTCCCTTCAGTCTGATGAACTTAATGCAGAGAATAAGCATATATGTAGCAGGGTTGCCACAAGCTACACAATTGTGTATTTTGCTACACATTTGCTACCATGATTGCACAGCTACACCACAATCGCCTGTGCTACACATTTTGAGAATTTACATATTTCTTATAAAAAATAATACCTAAACAGTAAATCAGCTGACAAAAGCTGTTTTTTTTTGCTTTTAAGTTATCTAAGTTACATTAAAAGAGGCCGCAAGTAAACTTTAAATTTTGAACCGACAAATATCATTTTCCGATGTTTTCCGTCATCAGTGTTCAGGTGTTCAGTAAAATGTCAGAGTATGAACTGGATCATGAATCAAGGACCGTCTATTGGTCGAGTCAAAAACGGTAAATAGACAGGATCAAAGAGACAGGATTGTTTAATTCTTTAAATAATACATAACACCTCTGATAACACGTACTTTCGTTAGGTTTGCACAATTACGTCATCGTTACGTCACACTTCCACTCGTAGGCATACGTGAATAATATTCAATTCCTATTTCACTTCCTCCCATATCAGCAAGAACTGCAGTTTATATGGACAAATTTGGCCGATTAAACAGTCCTGAATTGTTTACAATTTTTAAACAGACTAACCGGTCTAATTTGTCCATAAAATCGTTAGTTTCGTTTTCGTGACATCAATTTTGACGTAGTTGCTGGGGCGGGGGGGGGGAGGGGGTGAATATATTGACGTATACAAACGAGTGAAAGTGAGACTCGTATTCATGCTTTAAAATTTGGCGAACGTACGTCTTTTTCTTGGCCTTATTGGATAGTTTACAATTATTGGTCATGGATGGCTACACAATGCTACACATTTTTATGGTCAAGTTCTACACAATCAAAAATTTTCTTGTGGCAACCCTGATATGTAGGGTTTTTTGGCCCCTTTTTCCGCTACTCGTATTTTTGTTTATTTATTATATATACCCTACCTAAGCCTTTTTAGCTCCATCTACGGTAACGCGGATGAAGCAAGCAAAAATATTTATTAGACTGAAATCACAGATTTGCAATGTTTTTGTGATCATTTTTTCGCAGAAAAATTTATGATTATTTTTTTTTATTTCTGTCAAATAACTACATTCTCAACGTGTTTATTTTTTGTCAATAATGATATGTATTGACTCTTTCTATTTTATATATATCTTGAGAACGGTTGCTTGTAGCGATTTTTACCAAGAGACATTTTTTACGTAAAAATTGTGTAGATGTATATTTTTTACTCAGTAGTTTTATACAGGTACGGACGAAATGTTATTACTCTTCAAAACAGTTAAAACACATGTAGGTGGCGCCATATTGTATATAAGTAGGAGTCATATTGACATCAAAATCAAAATTCTGATGTTAAAAAACTCCCAGACACCAACTTTCATCCAAATATTGGCGTTACTTCAGAAATTAATTGGAAAAAATCAAAATAAAAATGAAATTTCTACACCCTGTATCTCCAAAACTAAGCATTTTAGGACATACATTTACACGAACTTTTTTGCTTATTTTTATCTTCAAAATATGCTGCCAAGGTTTCAGGAATACAGTTTGGACCACTCTGTATGTAGCTGCACTTTTATTAAGTATTTATTTAGATTAAATTTCTCATTTTGATAGTCAATCCTGGGATCCCAAGATCCCGGGATTACAAAACGAGATTCCGATACCGAAAATTGTAAATTCTATCTAAGACCATATAATATAAATAGACAAATTCTGATACCTTTCAGGTATCGATGTAACGAAATGTCAAAGTTACGTCGACGACTTCGACAACATTCCAGACAAGCTGGTTACTGACTTGGGCGGTTGCATCACCACCCAAGTGGAGAAAGCTGAGAAATACGTCACTGACGCCATAGACAATATAAAGAAGATCGAACAGGACCTCAACAGCATCGATACGGAAATCGATGACTGCAGTGGAAATATCTTCGAAGAAGTCGAATGTTACGCTAAACTCGCTATTAAGATTGCTGACGATACTGTGCAAGTGCCAGCGAAGATTGCTGCCGATGTTGCGGCTGCAAAAGCTTTAGTTGTTGGCATTGTACCGATTTTGGAGGCTTGTTTGACTGGTAAGGTGAGCGATGCTGGTACGCAGGCTGCTAAAGACGTTGCTGACTTTGCAGTATGTGCTGCTTTAGATTAGGAATATACAGAGAAGACCAGGCTACTAGTAACATAGCAAGTTGCCGGACGAATTTACGTTTGCCCGTTTTGCGTTCGTACTCGAGAGTCACTGCCGGCTAGTCGGCTGGTCAGGCAGTACGCAGTTGCAGTTGTGCTTGGACGGGTCGGTCGTGACAGACTAGGAATATGGCGCGAGGAGTGCCGAGTATTTATTATTTTCATTTTAAGTGTTTACCTTCACTTAAGGTAACATTTTAAATAAAAATACTTAAATATTTATTATTTGAGTGTGTTTACAAGCCAAAACTAAAAATAAATAAATTCTCTAAACCCAAAAAAAACTATAATATTACTCTAAATAAAAAAAGTTATAACAAGTGTTCATGTTGGCTAACATATTAGGGCTAATAGTTTGGAAAGCCTCTCGTATTTTTACTTGAAGCTCATCCAGATTATTAGCCCTATTATGACCATACACCTTGGATTTTATATAACCCCACAAAAAGAAATCATTGGGGGAAAGATCTAGCGGGCCACAAAATAGTTCCATGTCCACTAATTAAATGGTTGGGAAAAGTATTGTTCAAATATTCTTGAACAATACGGGCATTGTGGGAAGGGCAACCAACCAGCAATTTGATTACTGGAAAACCCGGGATTTTGATCCGCGGTAGCACAAACGAACACTTGCTTTAACTCCTGTTCTTCTTTAATCAACACATCAGGCTTTTTGTGTTTTTGTGGGACACGCACCCATGTGTTTCAAAATTATTAATAACTCTTGATATAGTAGATAAAGATGGAATTGGCCTGTTTACATAAGTTTGTGGAAAAATTGTTTGTATATCCCGATAAGACCTATTTTGGAAATACCATTTTACAATTTTAATTTTCTCACGAACTTCATAAACATCCATTATTTTACTTAAAAAATAAATTTTACACGAGAACTGTCTACGTATTCGTTTTGGCTATTAAAACACGATTAAATACAAATTCTGAGACTTTCTTATCACATATCGACCTATTTTTATTTTATCGCATTTTTTCACCTGCTTTTTATCCGGCGGACGGGTATACGCTAATTCGTCCGGTTCTGTCTATGTTACTACTACGGTGGTCCGGTCTGTATATTATGTGCTATTGATTGTTACTTTAATCAGGATTTTTTTATTAGGTTACTATTACACTATCAAATTTGTCAAACATTTTATTTTGCCAAAGAATTTGACAGTGTAATACATGTGATTTTATAAAATATTGTATATTAACACTGTCAAACTTTTTGTCAAATATCTTTTATAAAAGATTTTTGACAAAGAAATTTGATAGTGTAAAAGCCTTAGATACATATTGTGTTCCAAGTGTAAATAATACTATAGAGTTAATAATAAACTATTTTTGTACTTCATTTTTATTTTGTTTAAGGGAGATGTAAAAAATTGACTTCGTGAAGTGATTTTATAAATAGATACAAAATTCATGCTATGTTCAAAGAACTTCCATTTTTTAAAAGATTTTACCGTATGATCGAAAAAAACGGCGTCCAGTTAGCTTGGAAATGAACATCGATAACATTCCCCGTATAATTTTACATATAAAATGACAGCGTCCTTCATTATTTAATAGCCATCGCTGATGCCGTTTTTTTCGATCATTTGGTATTATACAGTTACTATAGCGATCAATTAAAAAATTCAAATATTTTTTAAATTTTACATGTGATTTCCATATTTTTTTTAGGGAGGGGATTTTGATTTAGGATATTAAAAAAAAACAGTGTGTATATTAAATAATTGTATACGTTTATAAAACATTACATAATAAAAAAGTTACAAAATATAATAATGAATCTAGTATAAAAATACTTCGATAAAATCCATAATAAAATAAAAAAGGCAAATATAAAATCTGAAATATCTATACATAACGTTCATCGTGTAAAAAATATACTATGGCGGTAAGAAGAAAAATAGTGATATTGGTAATGTCACTAAAATACATTATTAATCAAAATATAAGCGAGAAATACAATATTTCTGTGTTCTTATTACTAAGATAATAGCCATGGGACTCGCTTATATATTTAATTAATAATTATTTTTTAATTATATAAACATTATCTTAACTTCTCCGCTGCATATATAATTACAATCCTAAAACTTATAATATACGACTAAAAGTATATTCTTGGTCTCCTAATTTTATGTCTTTCAAAAGAACACAGTACAAGTGGGCAGCAATAACGCAAGAATAAAAATATTAGCAATTCAACCAACTAGTTAAACAGTTAAATGAGATCCAAAACAAAAAAATAAAAGAATAAAAATCCCTACAAACCCATGGCAATCTTGTCATTTAAGAAATAAAGTGGTCTAAACTATTATGTTACATAAAAAAATATTAACAAAAATACTGAAATATTATCAAAATTCGACAAATACATATAACACAATCATATATTATATTATTTTAGACTATAAACGTTCCTGTTCTTAAATTTTAGTTAAAACATTGTAATTTTTTTGTATCATATTTAAATAAATTACTACCAGTATTTCTTTTATCTTTTTATACAAGTATATACAGGGTGTTTCAAAAAACATGTGCTGTCTCTCGTGGGGAGATTCTAATTTTTTTCTATATAATAAACTATAATACAATAATAAATCATAAAATTATTAAGACTTTACCACACTGCAGCTACGAAACAAAGCAGAATCTGCCCTATGTTGATATGAAAAATAAATCTTATTTTTACGTGTTTTTTAAACACCCTGTATATTTGGGATGATATCTATACATGTATACTATCATATATAAATATGATAATTATATATGATATCATATATAAAGAAACTCAGTTTTAAAATGATATATCCATTGTGCTATATTAATATTTTGAACATTTTCTAATCATTTTCATAGAGTATTATCGGTAAATTCAAGAAAACAGATCTTTTGTTAAAACGAGTATTATAAATATCTATAAAATAAACAACAAACATCAAGACAAAGTATAAAATGTCATAAACTAAAGATTCATCTAAATTATATACCTATAAGGTTTTTTTGTACTCACCTTATAACAACATTTTTTAAACTAAATTATTATAAAATGACAGAAGACATGTCAAAATCAGTAGTGAGTATTTGAAGGTAAATGGTTACGAATCTATTTAAGAACTACGTTATGGTAAACATTCTACTACATACATATACAGGGATCTTTAAAAATATAATATAAATAACAACTATATAACTATATTTCATCTAAACATGATTTTCTCTAAACGGACGGTACATCTAGGTGTATATATTTATAAAAATGTATATTGTCATATATCGTTGTTCGAATGCGTTGTTGCATTTTACATAATTAATTAAACCTAAAGAAAAAAGACACAGGGTGGCATAATACTTTATATTAGGAAATAGGTATGCTTAAAAATAAACACCAAAATTAATAATAGTCCACCCTGTATTTAACAAAAATAAAAGTTACTCCTAATATACAGACATATACATTAACGTTTTAACGGCAATAAATAAAATAATATATTATTATAAAAATAACACTAAAAAGTACATGCAAAATAATAATACAGAAATGGCAAGAAAAAATTTAGGCAGATTTTCACTAACTTAACGTCTCTTTTTAAATTAATTTCACAATTAATAATCACAGCACATTATTCGTTACAAATAATAATATAACAAAACAAAAGTAGCTTGTACCTGTAGGAACCTGTATGCAAATTTTCGTAAATACGTGAATTACAGAACAATTCATTGACTTTATATGTGTGTGTGTATGTTTATGTGTGTTAATTGTAATGGTCATTTTTTTTAATTACACAGCATAATATTGTTATAATTTGTTGGTAGTAAAATATTTTAAGTATTTTGTAAGTATATAATTTTTTATTAGAATAAATTCAAGTAAATATACCATTCGTGAAATATCTTGAAGAGGTTTAGAGACTAAGAATAGCAACAATTTTTTTAAAATTTAATAATTTTGCATGGCCAAATTATATACATACAGTGTCCAATAATTTGGACACTTCGGAGTGGCCAGAAACTAATTTTGTCCCTTTACAGTGGCCAATAATTTAGACAATTTAGGGTGATCATAAACTGGTGTGGGAACTATTATGTCAATAATTTCGGCATTTTAGGGAGGCCAGTAACTGATTTGGGCAGTCTACAGAGTCCAATAATTTGGATACTTGCATGTCCAATATTTTGTATAATTCGGAGTGACCAATAACTGATTCGGACGCTCTGCAGTGTCCAATAATTTGGGCACTTCGGATTTGTCAGAATCTAATTTGGTCCCTTTATAGTGGCCAATAATTTAGACAATTTAGAGTGATCATAAACTGGTGTGGGAACTACTGTGTCAATAATTTCGGCATTTTAGGGAGGCCAATAACTGATCCGGGTAGTCTACAGTGTCCAATAATTTGGATACTTCTAGGTCTAATATTTTGGATAATTCAGAGTGACCAATAACTGATTCGGACTCTCTGCAGTGAGCAATAATTTGGACACTTCGGAGTGGCCAGAATCTAATTTGGTCCTTTACAGTGGCCAATAATTTAGACAATTTAGGGTGACCATAAACTGGTGTTGGGAACTACTATGTCAATAATTTCGGCATATTAGGGAGGCCAATAACTGATTTGGGCAGTCTACAGTGTCCAATAATTTGGATACTCCTATGTCCAATATTTTGGATAATTCAGAGTTACCAATAACTGATTCGGACACTCTGCAGTGAGCAATAATTTGGACACTTCGGAGTGGCCAGAATCTAATTTGGTCCCTTACAGTGGCCAATAATTTAGACAATTTAGGGTGATCATAAACTGGTGTGGGAACTACTATGTCAATAATTTCGGCATATTAGGGAGGCCAATAACTGATTTGGGCAGTCTACAGTGTCCAATAATTTGGATACTCCTTGTCCAATATTTTAGATAATTCAGAGTGACCAATAACTGATTCGGACACTCTGCAGTGTCCAATAATTTGGACACTTTGGATTGGCCAGAATCTAATTTGGCCCCTTTACAGTGGCCAATAATTTAGACAATTTAGGGTGATCATAAACTGGTATGGGAACTACTATGTCAATAATTTCGACATTTTAGAGAGGCCAATAACTGATTTGGGCAGTCTACAGTGTCTAGTAATTTGGATACTTCTATGTCCAATATTTTGGATAATTCAGAGTGAACAATAAGTAACTGATTCCGACACTCAGCAGTGAGCAATAATTTGGACAATCTATAGTGATCATTAACTTATTCGGATACAAGTACGTATGTCCTAGTAATTTGAACACTTTAGGGTGGCCAGTAATTTGGACATGCTCCGGAAAAATAACTATTGCTATAAAAACAAACTATTTATAAAATTAATTAGGTAATATTTTATATATTAATATTTTATAAAGATTAAGCAAGGAGTCGAAAACTATTTCTTATTCATACATCAGAGACGGAAGCCACTTTAAAATTTTTCTAAATTTTTAGTTTAAGGGTGACAACCTCTTACTCTTAAAATACTAGTACTACGCTATAAAGTTTAAATATTTTTGCTGTGTAATCAATTTTTTTTAATAATATTGCTTAAAACTCTCACTGTATGTGAGTAAATCAATAAAATCTTAATCACAGTCGTACAGTCAAGAATTAATCAATATCTCTTTTGTCTCAACTTGACCATTAATATATTTTTTTAAGTTTTGTTTCTATAATTGTATAATCCTATACAATATGAACGTTTTTCATGTATTATTATTACTATATTTATTGTCCACAGGACAAAACATATTTGTATAATACCTAGAATAATTTAGGTACATAGTTTCGTGACAATAGCTTAACTCTTCAGTTTCAGAATTTGCCACTAAAGTATAAAATTTATATTTTATATAATTTGGAAGACAGATATTCGAGTTTACTCTAATTTGCAAATATATATCAAATAATCTTCAAAATTATATGAAGCTTTTTATCATCTCTGAATGCGAAATGAACAGAATACAGTTTTTTGTTATTAAATGATACAACATTACTTGGTACTATTTAGAACAATAATGTTTCCACAGAATTTAAGAAATTTTAGAATTAAATTTCTGTGATCACTTTATATACCATAGTTAATCTTACTATGACTATAACTAGCTTAACTTTTTTTTTAATTCTTTGCTGTCTTAACATATTCTACAGGGTGTTTCAGACGTTCACCAAAATATCAATATTTTGTTTTCCCTCGTATAATTGACAGATGTGAACTTTCATTTTTAAATTAGAAAGAGATACTAAAAAGCCAAATAATTTAGCTACATATTGCTTAAAAAAATCATCAAAATCGGCACGATAGAACAAAAAATATTAAACTTTAAAATATATCAATATTTTAAGATGCCCGTTCTTCGTGCTGTGTATATTATTCTAAATAGTCTAAGAAATAACATTCTGCAATGCTTCATACTTTTAAAGATTGTTGTACTTTAACTACTATATCGATTTAGAAGATTCGATTCTCATTGAGGTCAAGCTACCTTGATTTGGTTTTCGTTGAGGACACATTACCACCAGTTGCTGCGTTCTTCTGCGCTATATGCGTTTGGTAATGCTTGGCCAGGTGTGCTTTCTGCCTAAAAGTTTTACCACACAAACTGCAAGCGAACGGTTTCTCCCCTGTATGCGTCCTGATATGGACATTAACCGAATATTTGTCTTTGAAACCCTTCGAGCAGATACTGCAGTAGTGCAGTGATCTCTCTTTCCGAACTCCATTATTCGTTGAAGTGGGGTTCTGGAGGTTAGACTGTGATTTGTTTCCGCTATTTGATCTTTTGTATTTTTTCGTTGGTTTTGTGCTGGTTACCGTAGGTGTAGTGATCTGGATAGGCGAGGAAATGTTGTACAAAATCCCTATTTGGTCTGTGTTGATGTTGGTTTGAACTGTATTCTCCGCCGAGGAAGGGTTTATACAGAAATTCACCGATTCAGCTACTTCATTAGCTATTCGTTTTAATTTCTCGAAATCTTCCGAGTAAGGGTTATCAAGCTGACTTAGTAGAATGTCGTCCATACTGTGGGTGCTAGTAGGGTTTTCAGAACTCTCCATCGACCTGTTCGGAACTTGCTCTTCGAAAACTACCTTTCCATTTGCGTCAATTCCAGCAACTATCGTAGGTATATGCTCTGGTTCCTCCTTCGTTATATAAATCGTCTCTGTTTTGGTCGGTGATGCTGATAAACACCTTCGAAGCTCTACGTTGTCATCTGGAATTTTTGTCGGTTTAACCTCTCTATTGTATCGAACAAAAGCTTTCCCTTGTAATGCGTTCCGTAATAATGAATCCGAAGATCCATTTTGCTGAGTGTTATTGTTGTTCATCAGTTTCCAGTCATTGTTATTATTGTTGTTGAAGCTGTCATGTGCTTCAAGTAAGGGAGTGTCTATTATCAAAGAGTTTGCTAGTTCTTCCTTCCCGTTATCAGCGAAGCCACTGTCTTCGTAGGTGTAGGTTTCAGACTTGATCAAACCGTCAGTGTTCGGGCTCATTGTTCCGTCATTGTAGGTGTTGGGAAACGTGCAAATATGCGCGGGCATTATGCTCAAAATCGACTCGATATCCAGACCGGCTTGTAGGTGTTCCATCGAGCCAGGACTCGACATGGAAACGTCTTCTTCCTTGATGGTAATGGGCGGTCGGTACCACGTCGTGTTCTGGTCGATCCCGTTGAGTACCGTGAGTGTGGTGTATATCTGTCCATCCGTGTTGTTATTATTACTACTCCCGCTACTTGCGCTTTCTGGTTTGATCTGAACCACTCCGTTAGCCTCGTCGTTGGCCCAGTACTTGTTCAAGTCTTCTAAAATGGCAGTTTCGATTTTAACAGTGTCCTTTTCGCTCCACAAATTTGCATCGAAGGATGTGAGTGAGTCTGAGGTAGTGGTGGGGATCTCGGTGATGATCATGTTGTTGTTGGTCTCCCTGTTTTCCTCTCCGGTGCCGTTGCCGAGGAACGCGTTGACTGTGCGCATCTGTTTGGTGAACTGCTGTATGGACTGCGCGTCGTTGGAGTCCGGAGTTACGACAAAGTCGAAGAAGTCCGTCTTTGTCATGTCTTGGTCGGTTCGAAATGACTCTGTAACGTCCATTATCACAGGTTCTTTCAGCTCCATATATTGGAAAAGCTTGCGTTGGGGGGATTAGTGTTGCATTATTTCGTTGAGGGTGTTAGTGGGTTGAAGTCTTTGTGGTTTGGACGGATCTGCAACAAAAAGAGATACATAATTAGTGAAAAGTATCTAGAAATTGATTGTTTATAATATAAGTGGTTGATTATAATTACATTTTTTATAAAATTACCTCCCGCATGTATACTTGTGATGTGTATCATCAGTGTTTCACAAGTACAAGCCAGTTTATTACAGAGTATATTACGTAACCTTAAAAACAGAAAAATTGATCTAAATTAAATAAGACACTTTATATATTTGGTTTGTTGTACAATTTATTTAGTGTAAGATTTATTTTTAAAAAATATTATATATTTTCTTTGATTCAAAATATAATAATAATTCGCCAAATTATCATCTATATATAATAATATAATTGTATGGTACCTATAAACATTATAGATATTTTATCATAACAGTACATTATTATTGCATTATTGGCATGTTTAAATCAATGTTACGTGTATTGATAAACTCGTGCCATGATTATGTTTATTGGTCGCTAGACAAACATCAGATCTAGATGCAAAAATATCGATCCGAAGGTTAAGTTGTTCTCAAAATGTTTTGTGACATGTGATATCACTGTTTAGCACTAAACTGCATTATCTACTGGGTATATTAAATAAAATATATTAGATAAATTTATTATTAAATTTAGAGGGATAAAATTATTTTTTACGAATTTTCCAAACACCTGGCATTGTTTTCGGTGAACATATAATGAGTACCTATAGATATCATAAGTACCTATCACCAATAAAGAAAAAAAAAACAGTGAAAAAAAATATCGTGAACAAAAAAACAATGTTGAATTGTTGGATTTTTCTTCATTCAGTCTTTTACAAGATTTATGATGTTATAGCATGTTACAGCTACAAAAAAAATGTAAAAATGGTTCTTCTAGCGGTACTTCTGTCTATTAGTCCTAATCTTTAAGGCACACCTCGTGCGGATTAAAAACTCTTTGGTACAAAAATCTTTCACACCATCAAATTCTTCCAGATGAACAGACCTTAAAGAATCTTATGGGAAATTGAACTTTTCGTACGTACCACATCTTACTGATTTATTCCCATTTCATAGCATTAAAATTAGATATTTCTTTTTTTAATTGTATAACGTAGAAAGGTTGAAGAAAGGTGGGTCCTTACTTGAATAAGCCTTAATGAACGGATCTTTATTTATTAAAATGCGATTAGTGAAAAATAGAGTTTTAACAAAAACATAAAGCGATAGGATATAGTATAAAGATACAGAAAAACATACAGGATACACTTAAGATGGATACAAGCCAATATCTTGATTGTTTGTTGAGCGATCTTTTTCATTTTTGGCAGGAGGCTGTATGGCTATAAGACGTACATTTTGCCCAGGGTATGAAATGCCATACCTCATAGACGTACGTTTTAATGGGGTTTGATATTTTCGAAGTCAAGAGTAAACTACCCTTAGGACAGTATTTATTTCAAATCTGATAAATTATATTGAATCCTCCTTACCTAAGATACTTAAGTTCTAATTTTGATAAATATTTATACAGGGTGCGTCATTAAAATAAGACATTTTTATTTTTATTATTATTTTTTTAAGTACTTACGACGCCACTGGATAAAAAACAGGTTACAATAACAGGTTACAACAGGTTACTATAACCAATTATCAATTAATAATCGATTTAAGTTTTCAGATAGCTTCCATAATAATTAAGATACGATACAATGAAACTAAATATTTTCAATTTATTTTGTTTACTTTAAAAAATTGTTTTTTAAGTTTGCTAATACAAATGAATAAAATGAGTTACAAAATGATTTAAAAGCCCAATGGAATATGAAATATGATTTTTATTCGTTTTATTGAGGAATATTTTAAAAAATCCAAAAATATTTAAAACAATCACTATTAACTTTGAAAAATATGCTCTAAACAAAGATTTATAACACTATAACGAACTAAAAGTCAACATCTTCAACCAAACCACCATAAAAAACGTTTATTAATTGATAATTGGTTATAATTGGTTATTGATAATAAACCAGTTGTTTATCCAGTGGCGCCGTAAGTACTTAAAAAAATTATATGGGTGATCCACTTTTGAGAAACACCCGGTATAAATTATTTAAATTAAATCTACTGAAGCATCTTAAATTATTCATTAACAAAAGCAGTTATGGTATCAACTCAGCCAAACCTTTTCGGTAACTCATCGGATTATCAGTCCTTAAAAAATGCAAAGCCCTCGAAATATATCAAATTTTAATCCGAAATAAGTTGATTCTTTTTAAGGATCAGCCCAACCAGATTGCGAGTTCAGTTTAAAAAGGCCACATCTCTTGTATGATATAGAGCTCTATAAATTGTTTATATAGAACAAATCACAACAGAGATTTAAAGAAAGAAAGATATGCAGAGAGAAAGAAAGAGGGAGATAGAAAATGAAATCAAAGGAAAATAATTACCAATGATAATAATTAACTTACGTAATGTTTATCTTGATTAATAGACTATAATGAATTATTCTTTTAGCTTAGTACCGTGACCTCATTCTGTTATTTTTTTAATATGTGTAATATTTATTAAGCACAAAGATTGGTTGATATGATGACTAAAATTTACAATAATTTAAAGGGTATACCAGGACTGCAAGCTCACAAAAAACTTATGTCTTTTTTTGATTTAAATTATTTTAATGACTTAAGTCATTTGTTTTTAAGGCATTGTTTATATAGCAGATATAAAGATATCTGCGTCTTAACAATTAGCAGATATGTTACCGTAAATGTCCTAGGATAAGCGCAGTAAAACCTAGGATAAGCGCGCTAAACCTAGAATTTACCACCCCCCAAATACCCACGCTAACTAACTCGAAATGCGGTAAAACCTGCTAGGATTTACCGCATCGGACATTTACAGTGACAGATATAAGAATAGCAGAGTCTTAAGAATTAAAATTTAAGTAATTTTCAAAATGATTTGAGATTTACATCTTTATTCCGAAATTATGATAAATTTGCCCGTTTCATCAGCAAGAAAAAACTAAATTACTAAAATTATTAAGTATAACAATTATTATATAATTTTATTTCAAACAAAACAAGAAATTTAGAAAATAATCCACATAAAAAAATATTTTCTTGCAAATGTCACAAAAGTATTAAATTGTGCGACGTCATTGACATAATATAAAAAAGTAATTTTAACGCCTAGGCATAAAAGTAAATCACTTTTACGCCTAAGCACTAAAGTACGAAAATATACTGTTATACTGACATAAAGTGTCAAATTCAACGAGTGTAACCAGAGTTTCTCAATATATAATTACTTAGAAGGTATTACTTTTAAATCTTTTTATATATTTGCAACGTTTGAAATTGTTTAAAACATTCTTTGTGACGTTTTAAAAAAATAGCCTATTCTATTCGGAATAAAAATTACTTATTGTGCCTTGCTTGTCAAACGCACAGCCTCGCCACAGAGAGTATCATTTTTATCCTAATAAAACTATATATAGTAAACGCCACGAATGTTTGGGAGTGATTTGTCGCTTGATGAAGTTAGAATCGACACGCGCGCTACCATTTTTACATTAAAAACGTAAATTTTTACCGCAGACGTAGGTTTTTAAAGGCCCTAATCATCTACCTGCGCTCCTCCTACTTATTCTAAAATGTTAGCGTGATTGACAAAGACGATACTATATCGCGTTTCTTTGATTGATTCGTTTTTGTGCGTCAGTCCATTGGTGTGCTTGCAGTGCGACCAATGGGGCATTCCATTTTATATTTATAACCAAATATATGTTTTGACAAGACTTTGATAGTTAAAACAACAAATTACAACAGATTATATATTGATTATTATATGACTTGAAACACCACGGCACTGGAATTAAGTTTTATGTGACCTTGAACCGATTAGTTCACATGGTAGCGACCGATGAATCACTTCCAAACATTCGTGGCGTTTACTATACAATTATTAATAAATCAACACAAATGTGCATCGCTAAAAAAGGTATTAAGATGTATATACAGGGTGTCAAAAATAGGGTACCAAACTTCAGTGGGCGATTCGAGGAATACAGCTCTGGAAAGACTAAATAAAAATATTTAATATATTGTGTTTATTTTTAAGAATATTGATGAACCGTTTTCTTTGCAATTTGGTATTCTTACTCACATTTCTACAGCAACTACCATAAAAAGATTACAGAATAAATTAAAAACGGGAGCATATTTTTACGAAATTTTTTTTTACCAACTTTCATTGTTTTTACTTCCTGGAGAGTGATTTTACGCACAACCAAAGTATTTAGGATATAGGGATAATAAAATGCAACCATTAAGTTGGTTATGTGCATTAAATAATGAGATCTAATAGTAATGGCATGATAGCAAATCGTAAAATAGGTGTACAAATGCCGGTTTTATGGGATGTTTGAAAATCGATTTCATAGACAATTTGTTTGTAATGACCACTGCACTGTGCTGGTATTTTACCTTGAGTTTTTCATCTCATTATAAAGAAAATATACTTTAGAAATTCGGAATTTTCTGTTTTTTTTTACGTTAATATGCCGAATTTATGATTTAACCAATGTTTTTATGATTTTAAGCATGTTTTATTTTTTATCTCGAAAAATATTAGAGGTTGGTATAGGTTAGTAAAAAAGAAAAATTTTGCGATATGGAAGAAGTTTCGAAAAATATAAAAATATACCGGTTGTTCCATTTAAAATAACCAAGATGCTGATACTTTTAGTATGAAGCGGCAACACTGTAATGGTGAAAGTAATTTAGACAGATGGAGCAAGTACCTTTATGTAAAAATCCAAATTTTAAAAAAAGTTCTAACACCGGTTCTCCATAGATATATCTAATGTACCATGGCAGTGAATCACCCTGTATAGGCTTGGTACATTCTCCGCCGGTGCTGCCCCCATCGGAGAATATCGTAAACAACTCGTACTTACAAATACATTAGTTTAACTAGCGAGAATACGAAAAATTTATTATTTAATTATTCTAAAAGTATTGGGAAGTATAATTTGTGAAAATTCTAAAAATAAAAATAAAAAAGTAAATATTTGGATATCTTCAGAAGGTCTAACTTGTATTATAATTTATTATTCCAGTTAAAAAAAACTTTTTAGATGAGTTCAACTACGGTAACGAGCATAGTTTTAATCACCGGTTTTGCTAGTGGGGCATAATTGGGGCTATTTCGGCTATAACGAAATTTTTAAAGGTACATAATTATAATTTTAGAAGATGTTCATGAAACATTAAATCTAGTTCATTAAAAAAGTATACCATTAATATTGCAAATTATATGAATTTTCTCCTCTCATAGCATATGTCTATTTAATTTTTTGATTATGTAACGAGCATTTTGTTTACTCAATTACTGTTTCGTCGAACTGCTTGAATCTTGAATTTATTTTTGCTTTTGATCAAATCGGTTTGAGAAACTATGAACCTAAAAAATGTTGTTTCGGAAGAGTTGAATGTTCGAGAAAGTTGAGTTATTGAATGTTATTGCACCCAACAACGCCCTAATTACGCTCAAATTTACGCGTTAGCATTTTTTCGGTAATTTTATTAACATTTGAAATTGTCACAACACAACACACGACGCGACGCCTAGTTCGAGAATTCTTCTTCACTTATTTTATACTACCTGAAACAGTGTTTTGTAGCCTCAATAACGCCACTAGCAAAAAACTAAAATACTTAATATTAGACTTGAAATTAAAAATTAAGACAAAACCACGATTTCAACGTAATTTTAGTGCGATCAACAACATGAAGAGCATAATGGTAATTTCTGATTTCAGCCGTTGAAGCGCTGCGGTCGGAATTTGTTGATATCAACTTATCAAACTTATAGATAAAACACTAAGCACTACTGATGATAGTGTTTAGTGTCGCCATTCGATCTAATACAGGATACATAATATTATGTAATTGCTTCTTTTCAAGATATCTATCAAAGAATGATTACCATCGTTTCGTATAAAAAATAAACTCCAAGAGAAATTATATGATTATTTACGAAATGTCATTTCTGGTTATCAGAAATGTAAATAAAATTTAATTGCATCCATCTGCATTACATTTGTAACAGATTGTGTATGTTGACGTGGAAGTGTCAAGCTCGAAAGTAAAATAACTAACGTATATATCGATGGCAGAAATGTGTAGTAATTATTTGTAGGCGAAATTAATAACTCTAATAACCGTTTTCCATTTTTCATCTGTTAAGTACGTCGATTTGTGGTCAGTTTAGCTGCAGGAAAGCAGTAACATTTGCGAGTTCGCGCGCTGCTTTCACTGCGACAGTGTTTGATATCAGTTAATTTACGTTCTATTATTGATTGTAGCCGGGTGAAATTATAATTCAATTAGCCGTATATTATAGATATGTCATTATATAGCGTGTCCCAATTACATCATGACATCCTACAAGTTATATATGATTATACACTCAAATGCAACAAAAACGCAACGAAACATTTTTCCGTCGAGTTTAAAGTGTTAGGTTAGGTTTTTTTACTTTTAGCCTTATTTTCATGATTTTTGTAGCATACTGTATACAGACTGATCCGAACTGTATTCCGGAAACTTTGGCAGCATATTTTGGAGATAAAATTAAGTACAAATGTTCGTATAAATGTATGTCCTAAAATGCTTAGTTTCAGAGATGCAGGGTGTCGAAGTTTAATTTTTAATTCAATTTTTTTCCAAATAATTTCCGAAATAACGTCAATATTTGGATGAAAATGTCGTTTCTGGAAGTTTTTTAACATGATAAATTTGATTTTGATGACAATCTGACTCTTATATTTGTATGGGGCGCCACCTACTTTTGTTTTAACTGCTTTAAAGAGTAGGGAAGATCGGGGCAAGTTGGCGAAGTAAAATACAAAAGGCTATAAAACACGGACTAACGGGTTTAAAAAAAAAAGATCCCATTTCATCTGCTAGTACATTTATTCAGGTACATAATAAAACATAAAAAAACAAAATAAAAGTGTACTCTTGAAAAATTATAAAGAAAAAAACAAAAAAGTGCATTTTCGTCAACTTGCCCCAGTACCGGGGTAAGATGACGAGCCTATAGGGGCAAGATGACGATTATAAGCAGGTATATGTGCCATCTTTTTCATAGACTGTGCACGACTCGTGCCACCAACTCTCGCACGTGTTACATTGAATCCAGTCTTCTGTAGGAGGCTCAATATAGAATTCCTGGCAGCCAGGACAAAAAATGTCATTAGTTTTCTTCTTCTTTCCTACCTGCTTTTCACGATTTTCTTGAAATACATTTCTTTTGACTTTGACAGAATCAACCTCCCTTCTTTTAAGTTGTTTTCATTGTTTTTCCTTTCCTGTTTTCATTGTTTTTCCTTCTTTGTTGGGTGTTGAGGTGATGACAGAAGCCCTTTGTTTAATTCTTTTGGTAGTTTTTATCGGACGTGTATATTTGGAAAAGGGTTTCATTTCAAGTAGCGTTACTCGACTATCAACATTAGAGATTGTTTGACTGAAGCTGGATGAACTTATAGTACCAATGTGCTTCATTGTTTTTTGCAGATTTTTTTTGTTGTAGGCCTAAAGGTCCAGGAAGGGACAAATTCATTGACCTTGCCGGCTGATTTTTTTTGAAAGCAATGAGGGTTCAGTATCTGGTGTTTCATAGTTTGTATTCTTTGCAGAATCCATTTTATTCAATCCTGAGGGTCCTGGGAGAATTAAATTAACAAGCTTTTCTGCTTCTAATTAACAATGCTCTAATACTCAGGTCAGTGAGGTAAGTCACAAACTGAGCTTCCTGAGCATCAGAAAACGTTCTTCTGAATCTCCCACCACTAAGAGGAATTGGTTCGTTGTTATTTTTCTTTTTTATATAACGTCTTAATGTTGCTTCCGGTTAGCTTTAACTGACTTATGGTCGTGCGAAATAGAATGCAACGTGGCAATTAGCACGTCTTCTGACAAAAGCGTCTATCTGTACGGTGTTTATAAGTTCTCACCATCTAAAAACATCAAAAAATGAATTTAACTAATTTTATACACAGTGGGGCAAGTTGACGAATTCGTCATCTTGCCTCCGTCAACTTACCCAAGGAAACATTTTTTAGAAAACAGCAAAAGTTAAATTATTAATTAAGTGAAATTAGGTTGTATCGTACCTTCTAATATTTAAAATGTTCACAATAATCAAGATTAACTATGAAAGGGGCTTCTATTTTTCTTTAAACCAGCGAAATTGCTTTATTTCTAACAGGTGTGAAAAGCGGTTATGATTTTTTAAACCCGATGCAAAAATGATAGCTCCATCTATGTGTAACCCGACGTATTATACACCTAAAGGAATTTATGGAAAAATAAATGGGATTTTTAGGATGTACAGTTTTCTTTAAATCGGTACTTCGTCATCTTGCCCCGTTCGTCATCATGCCCCGACCTCCCCTAATAACTTTTCGTCCGTACCCGTATAAAACTACTGAGTTCTCAAAATATTTAGAATGGAAATAGTTAAAACATCATTATTGACAAAAAATAAACATGTTGCGTAGATGACTGTTTGACTGAAATGATAAATTTTATTTTTTTAAATTAATCATAAATTTTTCTTCGACAAAATGATGATAAAACGGTCTCTGTTGGACTTTTAGCGCAAAAACATTTCAAATTTATGATTTCAGTCTAATAACTATTTAGTCAACATGTTTAATTTATGTCAATGATGACAGGTATTGATAATTTAAATTCCAAATATTTCGAAAACCATTACTCGTAGCGATTTTTACGAAGATACCTTTTTTAAGTAAAAAATGTCGCAAATGTATATTTTTTACTCATTAGTTTTGTACAGGTATGGACGAAAAGTTATTACAGTTCAAACTAGTTAAAAAATATGTAGGTGGCGTCCCCTACAAGTAGGAGTCATGTTGACTTCAAAATCAAAATTATCATGTCAAAAAACTCCCAGACACCAATTTTTATCCAAATATTGACGTTACTTTAGAAAATATTTGGAAAAAATCGAAATAAAAATGAAATTTCTAGACCCTGTATCTCCGAAACTAAGCATTTTAGGACATACATTTACACGAACTTTTTTACTTATTTTTATCTGCAGAATATGCTGCCAAAGTTTTCAGAATACAATTCGGACCACCCTGTATAAATCTCTCAACTTTATTTCATAAACTCAGATTTTTATAAACTAGTATTTGGCTTATTATACAGGGTTAATTCAAGGGTTGGTTTTTACGCTAAATTTAAAACACCCTGTGCAAGAATTTCGTGAGTAACTTTTCCTAAAACATTACTTTTCGGTCACAACCATATCTCCTGAATATTTTGTTTTTTGACTCACGTCAACATATGCCTTGGTTAATTTTTAAAAGCGGAATGAACTGTCTGCGTAGGTTGTCGATCCTAAGAAGCTTTCTAGGTCTACTTTCTGGCCAAATAAACCATACAAATAACTCAGTGTTAATTACAGATCCTTTTTGATGCTTCGCTAGGCTTACAGCCAATAACCCGATGCTTAATTCAGATTTTAATGATGCAGCAGTTTCATTGCCATGTTTTATTGAAACTAAACTAATGTTTGCGATACAAAGCCAAACAGATTTTCTAACTGTAAACCAGATGGCGATTATGCTCCTTTTACGGACAGAATGCGAATAATTAAACTTAAAATTTTCTCCGTTAACATTTTTATTGTTTATATACAACAACAATATATATTTGAATAGATTAACAAATACAAGGTGTTGCAAGATATGAAAAAATTTAGCAATCTCTAGTGCAAAAGGAAACTACTACATAATCATGTAAATGTTGAGGTATAGTGTAAAGAATAACTGACAGGGGGCACATGATAAGCACCTAATTGTACAGTCTCTTGGCAGGACATATGGCTGTCAAATGCTACCTGAACAAGCTCAATCTGTATCAAGAAAATATTTGTTGTGAACTCCGTGATAAAGATCCTGAAACACCAGAGCATAATATATTATATGCATTATCATTGCGAGTCTGAAATATTATGATGATGTATGAAATATTGAAATAATGCTTATTGGGGAGAAGACGATCTTCTGCAGCTATTCTTGGCATGGTATATAGAGTAGACTGGTATATACAGGATCGTCTGGTAAAGTTAATTGGCTTGCCATGTCCTTCAATCGGTATATTTCTTCCAAATTTATTTTGTCAATATTAGGTGTTAGGTTAGAATTTTGGTTATATTGTTGTTGGATATTTTAACTTCTGGAAAGACCAGGGCTTTCCCTCTTCTGGCTTTCTCGTCGTTGAAAAATTTCGCAGGCCTCCGGAATTTTGACAATACCGCTTGATTGATTTGGTTTGTATGTATTGATGGGTGTCTCATTTTGCCAATATTCTTTCTGTCTTCATTCGCAAGCGACAGTTTCTATTTGGAAAGCAAGACTAGAATCTGAGGAACTATACTCTCATCCTTCAAGGACAATTTGAAGTATATTTGAAAATATGAGCCTGCAGAGTACAGGGATAAAAGACGGCGTGAAAATATAGAAAGGGGACAAACACAATAGGCTTTACAGGTCGCAGTACTGTATTTTGTTTTAGTTATAATTTAAGTGTATCAATATTCATTTCGATTACTTGATTTAAACTATATGGTTACGCTCCTTGAATTTAACACTTATACAGGGTCCTACAAATTCGATACGAACATGGTTAAATGGTGCTTTAGGATATTCACCAAGATGCCATAAAAAAGTTTTAAACATTTCAAAGATTGCTGAGTTTTTTGGAAAAAGGGATTTTTTTTGAAAATGAATATTTTTTCTTGTCGTTAGTTTTAAGAAAATCAAAAATCAAAAAACTAATTTCACATTTTCATAGCCACTTTATAAGAGTTATCTGATAGTATTTTTAGATTTTCAAATTAGCTGATAATTTGTGAGATACAGAGGCCAATTTAATTTTTTTAAATGCGGCCCTACATTTTTTATTTCAGATTTTGAAAGAACTCAGCCACCTGAGTTCAATGATATGATTTTTTTTTGTTTCGGACATTTAAACAATATTTATTTAAACTAATTTCAAGTCCGGCTCTGTTTTTTTTAATATTTAATCTATCCATTGTTACAATATTGATAAGCTTTCAAACTTAACAATGACGTGGGGTAAAACATTGAATATGGAAAATCAAATGCAATAAAATAATATACAAATGAATACATTACTTCACGTTATTTGTAAAAGTGAAATCACTACATCTCAACATTTACAATAAAGAGTGCCCACTGCATTCGGAAGTATAAGAAGAAAGTTCAAAGAGTTATAGAGTTGATTTATTTATAATAACTGCGATTAATATTACGCATATTATTAGATCGTACAGTGAGATTTCAAATTCACAATAAAAAAAGTTAAAAATAATATCTTTACATTGCTGACCTGGATATAATTTATTTGAATCTTCCAACTGGCTCGATTTTCCTTATTCAATGTTATTTAGCGCTGATCAATATTGTTGCGATGAATATAATCAGATTAAATAATTTAAAAAACCAGAGTCAGACTTGAAATTATTTTAAATAATAATTAAATAGTTTTGTTGTTGTTAAGGTACCCAAAAACAAAAAAAAGTATAAAGTGTGGCATATCAATGTACTCAGGAGGCCGAGCTCTTTCAAAACCGGAAATGCAGGTCCGTATTTAAAAAAATGAAATTGGCATCTGTATCTTACAAATTATCAGCTAATTTGAAAATCTAAAAATACTGTCAGATAGCCCTAATAAAGTGGCTATGAAAATGTGCAATTAGTTTTTTGCTTTTCTTAAAAGTAACGACAAAAACAAATAAAATTCATTTTCAAAAAAATATTATAATAATATACACACACCGGAAAAATCTAGGGATATCATTAAGTTAAAAATAAATGTTTTGAATACACAACCACATATTTGTAGGCCGATTCTTTCAACTTCGATTGAAACGAAGTAGTCCCACTAGTTATTTCTAAATTTGGGATATTTGCAGAAGTGTTTGTGCATTTTTTGTCAAATGTATAAAAAGCACCTAGCATCAGTTGTTCGAATTTAACCTGTACTGGCTATGTTTTTATGATAACTGGCCAGAATTCATTCAAAGAACTCTGTTTAGTATTAAACGACATTATGGACCGTAGACATCTTAACAGAGACGAAATGCTAAGGGCCATGGGTATGCTCGAAGCTGGAATGCGCCAAATCGACGTAGCTAGAGCATTAAATACAACGCAAAGTGTAATATCGCGATTAAGTGCACGCTACCGTGAAAGTAGTGATGTTGATGAAAGGCACACAAGGCGACATCGCATTACTACCCCTCAGCAAGATAATTTTTTGCAATTAAATGCTCGACGCCGACCGACTCTTACAGCACCAGAGCTTAGTTTAATACTCCAGGAAACACATAATGTAACCGTTAGTCCTGACACTGTTCGCAATAAATTAAGTGAGGTCAACTTAAGAAACAGACGCCCCTGGAGAGCTCAACCCTTAACGAGAGGAAATCGAGAGGTACGATATTTGTTGGCTCAAGATCATGTTCAGTGGTTGAATGAACAACAATAATGTTCTCTTCACGGATGAGTCACGCTTTGGAATTCATAGGATTCGAGAAGGCTTAGGGTATGGAGAGAACCGGGAAATCTTATTCGGTTGGATCATGTTCAGGAAGTGCACCCTTATCAAGATGGAACAGTTATGGTCTGGGGAGGAGTCCAGTTAGGCCGAAAAACCGATCTCGTTTTTCTTGAAAGGTTTCTAACAGGAATCACATATCGTGATTTAATTCTTGAGCCTGTCGTGTTACCATATGCCAATGATTTTGGGAGAAACTTCATTCTCATGTATGACAATGCTCGGCCTCATACAGCCAGAGTGGTAAGTGAGTTTATCAATGCTCATCAATTAAACATCTTACCCTGGCCGGCACAATCTCCTGACCTCAACCCCATCGAGCACCTATGGGACTTGGTCCAAAGAAGAATTTTGAGAATGGGTATGCCTCGTGAAACTCGTAAGGATCTGGTTCGGGCCGTGAATGCAGCGTGGCACGCTGTACCTCAAGAAGAGATCGACAACCTGATCAGGAGCATGGAGAGACGATGTAGGGCTGTAATGAACAGTAGAGGAGGTCATACCCTTTATTAAGTAAAAATGGTTTTATCTTTTTTTTTAATTCACAGTTTAGAATAAAAAAAAATGTGTGTATTTTTTGAGTTCAATAAAAATCAAGGTAAATTTGAAAAATTTGGTAAATTTCGCATTTTTATTTCCAATACGTCGTGTAAACAATTTGTTTATTTTAATTTTATTATATCAGAAATGCAAATAATAAAATTACTGACGATGGCTGGATAAAATTGTAATATCCCTAGACTTTTCCGGTGTGTGTATTTTCTTACTTTTATGCTTAGGTGTAAAAGTGTTTTACTTTTATGCCTAGGCGTTTAAATGATTTTTATTATATTGTCAATCACGTGGCAAAAATTAATACTTTTGTGACGTTTGAAAAAAAATATATTAAAAAATGACCTTTATAAAAAATTAAGCTGGCAAAAATATCAACTAACATTAAAATGTTAAGATCTGCATTTTTTATGAGCATATTTATTTACAGAAGTGAAAACTGGTTCTGAAATATCATGAGATCTTTATCCTATAAGTTAAGTTCCTATAAAGCTTCCTGCGTGTCATATATAAAAAAAGATCCAAAAATTTAATTGATTTCTTTTCTGTAATGATGATCGCTTTGAAGTAATGTTTCAGCTAAAATGGGTGTAAGTAGTACCTACTTTAAGATCGATGCGGACGTCATGAGTATGAATATTTTTTATAATTAAATGAAATTAGCAATATCCGGTGCATTAAGAATTCCTTTTTGATTGATGAAGATAAATTTAGTAATTTACTACCTTTTGTGAATATATGTATATGTGATATCGGATAAAAAAACGAATTCTTGTTTTAAGCGCATACCTATAAATTTGACAATATTGTAAAATCATTATTATCTTGGAATAATCATCAAAAACTAATTTCGACCAATTTCTTGATCTTCACTTTGGTAGTAGTCCAAGAGCCGGGTGCAAAAACATGCAAAAGTTTTCTGAAGGCTCATATTTTCGAAATCGATTGCATTTTAATATTTTAATTTTAAAAAGCAAAGGTACAGTCAGTAATTCCAGTTTCGGGACACCTGGCGCTGAGAAGCGCGCAAATATGTAATTTTAATTCACAACTGGAACGGAACTGGAACTGCTGACTGTACCTTTGCTTTTTAACATTAAAATGCAATCGATTTTGAAAATATGAGCCTTCAGAAAACTCAATCATTGCATGTTTTTGCACCCGGCTCTTGGACTATAAGGCGAGAAAATTTTGTATTCAAAAATTGAAATGCCTGTCTTGTCGAGGGTGTATGTAGGTGCCAAAAAAAGTGATACTGTGCAAATCCAGCCGACAGTACTTAAGAGTAGCCGACAGTACTTATTTAAGTACAGTTTATTTAAGACAACAGTACTTAAATAAAATATTGATACAATCTTATAATAGTTCTCTCTAGCACAAACCATTAAGAAAAACAACTCTGCAATCGAACGCTTAATAGCAAATTCGGCTGTTGTACCGGGTTATTTCGTAATAATTTCTAATTGATTTATATGAGGCGAATAAACCATATGTTTTTTTATCCTTTGTAGTTATAACTAATGACAGGTGTTCTTGTTACTCAACTGTTTCTATGGTAAATCGACTCAATTAGACAGAAAATATTATGTTACCTTTGGTTAAATATTAATCAAAATTACGTAAGCTGTCGATAATATGCCGGCACGATTAGTACGATTCGGATATTAATCTGTGGTCAGAGAAATAAGTTCAATCTGTGGAAGTAAATAAACGTTCAATTCGCCGCTACCGCTAAAGCGATTTTTAATAATTTTATTGGCATGTAACATTAAAACTTCCAATGTATGGAATTTAGTATTAGCAAAATCAGGAGATTAACTTATTTAAAATTTCTTTACATTTTATGATTTCACTAGGGCCGTTCCTGGCGAGCGTGCAGTGCGTGCACGCACGTAGGTGCAACATTTTGGAGGCGCAAAATCGAAGGGTCAATCAGTACTTTGTAACAAAAAACCGATACGCTTTCTTGTTAGTAAACAAATACTTAAACATACATCATAAGATAAAGTTTGCGTCTTTTTTGCGTTGACCGCACCGAATAAACAAGTCTAGGGCAATCTGTCGGCAATACATTGATCTCATCTATTTATTTTTCATTTTATTCATTTTATCAAAAGCACTGTTCATTAAAATGTTGTATCCTATGTTATAGGGCTTGTTTCTCTCTACAATTTTCTGTCTCACAATATACCGTTTGTGTCGGGGAAGGGATCATAGTTTATAGTTTCATAGTTGTCGATTTTCTACAGAAATCAGTGCATGTATATTATTTCGTATATTTTTCATTTTATTGATTTTATGGAAAGCACTGTTCATTAAAATGTTCTATCCTATGTTATACGGCTTGTTTCGCTCTACAATTTCCTGTCTCACAATGTACCGTTTGTGTCGGGGACGGGATCATAGTTTCATAGTTGTCGATTTTCGAAAGAAATCAGTACATGTATATTATTTCGTATATTTTTCATTTTATTGATTTTATGGAAAGCACTGTTCATTAAAATGTTGTATCCTATGTTATAGGGCTTGTTTCTCTCTACAATTTTCTGTCTCACAATATACCGTTTGTGTCGGGGAAGGGATCATAGTTTCATAGTTGTCGATTTTCGAAAGAAATCAGTACATGTATATTATTTCGTATATTTTTCATTTTATTGATTTTATGGAAAGCACTGTTCATTAAAATGTGGTAACCTATGTTATAGGGCTTGTTTCTCTCTATAATTTTCTGTCTCACAAAGTACCGTTTGTGTCCGGGAAGGGTTCATAGTTTCATAGTTGTCGATTTTCGAAAGAAATCAGTACATGCATATTATTTCCGATTTTTAGTTTATTGTTTTTATGTATTTCATATAAAATGGGTCAGTTTTTTTCCTTAGGGTACTATTTTTGTTACTAAATATTTTTGTGGTTTTGTTTGTTTTCTTTATTTAATACATGTTTTTATACTTTAATTAGAATATTTTTTTACATTTCCAATTACATATTGCTCGTTTGTCGCAGAATATCAATTCTTTAAATTTTTGAGATTAAGATTAAAATATATAATTGATATATTTAAATAAAAAGGGCGCCGCAGAATGCAGAAACTTTTTTGATGGCATCTTGGTGAACATCCAATGCTCGTACCTCGAATTTGTAGCACCCATTAGATTAAAAAATAAATTCGGAAAAATGCTGCATTGTACGGTAAAGAGACGTCGTTGTCATCTGGACGCGCCCTATTTAACACGACCCACACTTTTTTCACGTTCGATACCCAGCGTCATTCCTGCAACCCAACCATAATGGCAAGATTAACGATAAGTACTCTAATTGTACTGTTACGGAGGCTTTTTAGAACCCACCATGTAGGAGTACCGATAGATTTTCACTAACCGTAAAATTCAATAACGCAGGACTACGAGTTATTGTAATTCACCGATTAGAGAATGGTAATACGTAAAATTAAAAAATATAAAAAATAATTAGCACAGTTTTGAGAAATGTCCAAAAAAAATATAATTTTTTGAAAATCTTTTGGAAGATTTTTAAAAAATAATTTAATTTTAGCTACAATTATACCGTACGATAAAAAAAACGGCGTCAAAAATGGCTGGGGCATCACAATCATGATAATTCTTGCGAGGTCAAGTTCCTAAGTGGATAGTTGTGAGATGGCCTTTCCGGAATAGCAGATATGTGCTTGCGGATTAAGCAAACGGATTCACAAAAATGAATAAGGAAGGAAGAGTCAGTATTTTGAAATTTTTACAGAAATTCTGGCAGTGAGTTCTACTGTTCAGTCCCAATAAATATCGAACTGCTCTCTTTTGAAGTTTGAAAATACGATCAAACCCTGTCGCGCAGCAAGTACCCCAGAATGGAAGGGCATAACGAAGATGCGACTCAAAAAGGGCATAATAGACCATTCTAGAAGTTGATAAGTTAAGTTCTTTAGAACAAATCTTAGCGCAGGCAGCGCTTAGTTTCTTTGATAAAGCTTCGATGTGCAAGTCCCTTTTTAACGAGTTGTCTACAAAAAGTCCTAAGAATTTATTCTTAGGAAATGACTTTTTTTTATTCCACGACCTCAATAGTGGTGTTATTAAGTACAAAAGGTTGTATATCTAGTACTTTTATATGACAAAACTTTAGTTTTGGAAAGGTTGAGGCATAGGAGATTAGAGTCGCACCAAGATTTAATGGTGCATCTGGACCGCTCAAAGTGAAACTAGTATCGTCCTCAAAGAGGCAGATTTTACCGCTAATGTCTAGAATTGCAATGTCGTTGATAAACACCAGAAACAAAATAGGGCCAAGTACTGAACCCTGAGGGACACCACATTCTATAGGATTACAAGAAGACATAGATTCCAAAATTCCATAATAGTTCTATATCCGCGGAATATTGGGATATCCTGTGAGACTTAAATAATGTTCTAAGTAGCAAAAAAGCGAGATGGATGGTTGGATACAAAATAAAAAGTGTGATAAAAAAAACAAAGACAGAGCATTATCAAAAATTGTGATAAAACGAAATAGTAGAAAACAGGTCAAATAACTAAAATTAACACTACAACTGGTTCAACAATTCCGATATCCAACTGTCGAAGATTTAAACCTATCTAAATGTCAATGAGGGAATGAGGTACAACACACAGAGAAAACCTGTTCTTGTTCGTATCGGCATAAACTCTACTTTCATTGAAAATAAATCTGCAAATGGACGAAATCTCCCTGCTTTGAGACACCTGCTACATTCCTCGGCGATCCGTCGTTTGTTGCGAGCGCGGTGACATCGTCTATTAGAAGCAGCATAATAAGAACGCGTGTACTGGCCGCACGACGCTTGTTACACATTCTCAGACATAATCAGAATGTTTCAGAATTCACCTAAATAAGGAGTGAAATTTAATTGACATCAAACGCCCACCGCGCCGGTTGAATATATGTTTGTGCCGCTCGGCAACTTGGCCGTTAGGTGCGCGTAGGCAGTAGCTTTACTGAATCGAACAGTTTGAGCATTTATTTATCCATGATCGCGATTTTTTTTAGTTTTTTTTAAATGGAAACTAATTAGATCAGAATTAACACGAATTCATAAGAAGTAATTAATTTATATAAAATATAGACTAGACTGGAGATATGTCTGGAGATACTGTAGATTAGGATGCACCAAACAAAATATATTTTTTTCTTTTCAGCTTTTACAACACGGGGATTTTTTGCCTTGGAATTTTATTGCGTTCTAACAAATCAGCGTTTTGTAAAAATCAATATATACTCTTGTAGGAAACTGAACGGTCTTCAAAAAAGGTCTGATATGAATTTTCATTTAATCGACTCGTTTGAAAGTTATTGAAGGTTAAATTTCAACTTCAAATCGTATATGATATCTTCAACAATTTTTTATATTTCATCACGCAATATTGGCTAAATATGCTATTTTAGTTTTTCTTTACAGTGGTTAGTTCTATATTTCCAAAAGCATGTTAAAGGTTGCTGAAATGAAGAACCATAATGGGGACTTGGAGACTTGAAGAAACAGCATTAAAAACCCAGATATCAGGCAACGATGTGAATACAGGACGTAGTAAGATAGGGTAGATAAAAAAAAGACAATGGTTCGCACACGTAAAACGCATGGAACAAAACAGACCTCCAAAAAGATGGAAAGACAATTGCCTGCTCACCAAGGGATGGAAGACAATGAAAAGCAAAAATGATCTAGCTAGAAAAGGAGCGAACACTCCACTAACTGGACCAGAACCGTTCTGTTTTCCAAACAGGGAACCAACTGAAAGCGGAACTGAAGAATCTAGAAGACTCCATCCGTAACTTGGAATGGGTGTCCTCCAACGGTCTAAGACACTCGAAAAAGTCATTAAAACTCATGTTACAGCCCAAATAGCCCCAGTTATGTCCCCACTTATCAAAAACCGGTCTTCGTAAAACTATGCTCTCTAACAGGACCGTGTCTTGAACGAACATCTTTTTAGTAGCTTGAATAATAAATTATAATAGAAGTTAGACCTTCTGAATTTATCAAATTATTTACTTTTTTTAGAACTTCACAAATTATAATTCCTAACATTTTGGAATTATTTTATATCAAATTTTTCGTGTAGTTGCTAGTTTAACACGTGTATTTGTTTATAAAGTTACTAAGCTTCAACGTCCCACTAGTCAACTCGCATACCCAACGTTGCCGTTTGTTGTCCCTTAATTTCGCAGTTCTGCACGCTCATAAACGATAATCGGTCTGATATTTCGCGTGCAATCTAAACAAAAAAAACTAACCCCAGAAACTAACCAACGCAATCAAAACACACCTACAGCGTTTTTTGATTATTATTACTGAAAACTGTAAATAAATAAAAAAGATAAAAACAGTTGTAAAAAAATAAAGTTTTGGTTTCGGTTGGGACACGATCCTGGGGCATCTTGTTCCCGAAGCGACAGCCTTAATAATAGATCCACAGCTGCTCTTGTTAAAAAATTGGCTATAGCTAGGCGTTACTTTCCGCCGTTCTTAACACCGTTCATAAAATAAGGAGACAGCAAACGGCAACATTGCTGGGTATGCGAGTTGACTAGTGGGACGAAGAAGCTTCTTATAAAGTCAGCTGTTTACGGTATTCTTTGATGGTGGCAGCACCGGCGGAGAATCCACTAAAACATATTACAAGTGTAGTTACTGGATCTGTTCCTTATAAATTAATATTAATATTAGAAAGTCATAAATCATATCAAAATTCTTCTTCCAAAACTGGCTCTGAGCCCGAGATATATTTGGCTTGTGCACTAAATTGATAAATAAAATCTTTGGTGACAGACCTCATATTGCAGGAATGTCGCAACAAAATTATATTTCCATAAACAAAAATTCAGTTAATATATTCAGCTAACTGTTATATTTATTGCAAGGTGTAAGTACGGTAGACAGCTTTTCACCGCAAAAAAAGTTTCTTTATTTATGTAGCCCCTGTGGAACGGGCCCAATATATATTCCAACGCATACAAATCGGCGAATTTACAAAACTGGTCCACGGGTCAGCTACAAATGAGATAATAAAACGTTAATCTCCTTAAACTATTATATAAGAAATGCGTCTATTAAACAGCGCTATAAATGGAGTATAGTAGCAAAACGTGAACGACCATGTTGAGAACGTTGCAGGTTGCAGTGTCCCAAAAATGAACTTTACCTGCTTGAATTTCACACTTTATTTTGTACCATACGATCGAGAAAAAAAAACGGCGTCAAAGACGGCTGGGAAATGACAATCAATGCTAATTTTGGCGAGGTCAAGCTCTGGACGTCGTTTACTTGGTTACTCGTCTTTATATTTTAATGACGCTTACTGCCAGTTGGCATCAAGAAGGTTGTATTTTATTTTTATTTTGAGTAAAAATGACTTTAAATGGTGTAGTTTAAAATTCGGGAAAAAATACTATTTTAGAAATAGATTTGACTTTAGGGTCTAGAGGTTCGATAAGAAGGGATTTTTCGAAACTCGAATTCTAAGGGGGTGAAACTCTTAAACACGTATAAAAAAACTCTTAAACACGTATATTTTATTTTGTTGTTTTACATATTTTAAGATTTTTTATAAATTTATACAGGGTGTTTCATAAAATATGACCATTGAGTAATCACGATGCTTAAACTGCTTGACGTTTAAAGCTGATTTTTGGTAAACGGATTGACTGTGGGGTGTAGAGGTTCGATAAGAAGGGGTTTCTCGAATCTCAAATTCCAAGAAAGTGAAAACGCCCCTCAAATATTACAGTATTTGTTATTTAAAAAACGGTTAGTCTTTCGGGAAAACGCTTGGACAAGCATAATTTATTTGGTTTTTTTTACATATTTTGAATTTTTTTAAAAAATCATACAGGGTGTTCCAAACAGTTTAGTTAATTTCTTAACCACGATTCTGCTTAAACTGCTTGACGTAATTTTTCGAAAGTCAAATTCCAACGAGATGAAAATACCCCTCAAATACCAAGTTATATAATAATATCGCCATATTGTTTTTTCTCATGCTGACATAAATGTGAGAAAATTTTATCCAGTTTTTATGTTAATGGAAATTCTTGCTTTGCTTTATCATCACCATTACAAATAATTAATTCGCCGCGAACGAAGTCGCTGGTACACGCTAGTTGTTTTAATAAAATTATTTCAACATAAATTTAGAAGTACGAAACAAAGAACAAAACGTACGAATTAATCGTAGAAACATGATATCGAGGTCAATTAAGCCATTGACCAAATTAAATATCTGCCTGTCCACTAATTACTTTGAGCATATTTAATATCTACCAAAATCTACGCCTCTGATTTGATCGATCTAAATACCTACCACGTTACAAGATATGTTTTGTTCGGGTTTTAAGAGAAAAAAAATCCGACCAAAGAGAAAGTTGGTTCGTAGTTTTTTTTTGGTTAAAAAGCAATTTAATACGAAAACGATTTGACGTCTAATATAAAATATTGTTTTATATTTTTGTTGGGTATAAAGAGCTATTGGGTCGGGTGGCCTAGAAAAATGCTACAGTTTTTATGGTGTATGAAATGAGAAGTTGAACAAAAACTTACAGAAATCTTTACTTGACGGTAACTGTGAAACATCTAGAGGTGCGATACCGTAAACTCGTAACATGAAATTTCTTGCTAGTGATAATATAATTTTTCTCGATTTACGAGATTTGCCGAAAGATATTTTCATCCCAACCAATCAAAAAATTTCTCGAAATTTATTCGGAAACTATCATAACTCGAACGCGGTGTTCGGCCAGACTCGGCAAAAAAGATGTTAAAATTAAAAGGTCTTGCTATAGTAAAATTAAAAGGTCTTGCTATAGTGATGATAAAATTTTAAAATATATCGATATATTTATTCTAACATTTTATTATCTCGATATATTTATATATTATCTTGGAAGGGTGTTCCATATATCGTCAATTTATTTCATAGATTCATTAATAATCCTTGAATATGTAGGTACCTAGGTAAGTATCAAAATAAAAATAGCTCAAATTACTTTGGGAATGGTTGATAACGTCAGTAATATAATTTTACGTATACAATATCATTCATTATTAATTTTAAGTTAACTTGACACCGTCTTTTCCCGGTATTTCTTTATCAACAAGCATATACAATATGACAAAAAAAAACTGCGGCAGTGATGGCTTTGAATTGAAGATCGCTATCATTTATATGTAAAATTATATGGCGAATGTCATCGATCGTCATTTTCAAGCCAACTGGGCGACGTTTTTTTCTGTCATACGGTATTTTCTATGCAAAAATTTAATGAGTATATCGATGAATTTTATAAAATATATCGATATTTTGTCACCGTCCCTACATTCTAAATTTTATTTACAAATCTCTATGACTCTATGATTCAGACTATAGTTAAGAATTTCAATGTCAAAACAAATAAACCATAGTCCAGAATCGTACAGCAGGATTTTTTTTAGAAAGTTGTTTCTGTCAGCAGTTTTGTGACATTTCTAACTAGGTTTAAAGACAAATTAAAATTAATTTTGTCAATTCTACTTAACTGAAAATATTTGAATAAAAAAAAAGCAGATGCGATTATTTTCTTACAAAAGCCATCGCTATTATTGTAATCATTTTACTGTCCTAACGGATTAACTGTAAGAAGTTATAAAAAGCTATAAAATATCAATCAAAACTTGATTTTAAACTTAAACCCACTAAAAGAGTATGGAAAGTGTTTAGAATCATATTTTTGGGAACGTGTCTGGCATAGAAAATTAGTTATTATGATGCGATATAATTTTATGTATCTGAAGAGCAATAAAAACTCCTATTAAGTAGTACTGTATATCTAATATGTTGGTGTAATAGAGTATTTTTCCATATAAAAGTTGAAGATGAATGTTGTCTTCAGAAATGATGAAAGATTTTTTCATCACATTATAGATACATTGATTTTAAATATATTTTATTTAATTAACTATTTTTGACAAATCCATGAAGGCAGTAGAGAAAGGGGGATATATCCTCCATTATACAGTTTGTCCCCGGATTGTCTTTAAAAGAGGAAAAATCTTTTTATTATTGACATTTTGAGAAAAATTAATCCTTCATAAAAATTTTGGCTTGTTCGAAAATGGTTTAATTCCGTTTATACTTTTCCAAATTTCCATACCGTTTTAGAGAAATAAAAAAAACAAGAAAATGTAGTTACTAGAATCTTTTCCTAAAAATCAAAAGGCGTCCCATACAGCACATCAAATCACATTTACGATGTGTTTACATTATTAGATGTAGACACAGGGTGACACAATTCCCCCGATGTAAATATGCTACGTTTACACATTGTAGTTCAACACGTATGCACAAAGGTTAAACGTCCGCCTCACAATGGAGCCACAGTATAGCATTTACGTATACACAAAGTAAGGGATACACAGTGTGCCGTAGGATACACAGTGCTTGTGTATTAGGTTTAAACTCTGTTTACACATTGCAGTTGTGACTACTGCGTGTATACGTGCTAGATTATTTCTTATGAACGAATTTAGAAATAATACAAGTTCCGATGCCTAACTTTTCGTTCTTTTGAGAAATATTTATTCAATGATACTAATTATATCTTTTTAGAACGAAAATTAGGAAGGCAAAACTTTGTATTTCCCAAAAGTATCTCGATCGTAAGTTCAAGAGAAGTAGCCTTAAAATTGTTCCATTTTTGTTTTGTATTAAATGTACCATTTTTTTTTCATAAAATGGATTAAGTGGTTAAAAATAAAATTCTTATATTTCTTTATATCATGGAACGCAATAGCGCAAATAACACAATAATAATAATTATTTACACTGCAGAAACCAGAAGTAAGCAAACACTGTAAAAGAACAGAATTTGTATCAAAATGTATTAAAAATATAAGTACCTAAAATAACAACATACTAAAATGGTAAACACTGGTATATCGCCACGATTTGATGGACCTCGTTTAGTAATTTTTTTCTCTTCTTTTCCCTCCAAGCAGTTGGTTTGTTAGCATACTCATTCATCGAGATTAACAATCTCAGATTGACAATCTCACCCTTAAATTTTATATGAAACTGATTATTGAATATTAAACATACCTGTATATTGATCCATCAATAACTTACCGAATATCAGTGTAAGAAGTTCTTTGAAGTGTTCCAAATTAAAAAAAATATATATTGCAGAGCTAACCTTTTTATCACTATACGAGAATATTTGGAGTTTTCATTCATTGGAGTCAAAATTTGGTAAATTGGGTATCCAGTAAGGGAAGAGTCGCTACTATAATATTAATAATACTCTTAGGAAGGTGTAACAAGGTAATTAAAAACTTGTGCTTACCTTAAAATCTCTTTTAAACTACACACAAACAGAACATTTATATAGAGCTTCCGAATGATAAAACAATAATGGCTGCTAACACATACTACTCCTAGAAAGGAGAAAGGAGAGAGAGCACATAAGATACACTTGCTTGGTGCGTTTACGCTGAGGCTATCCGCGCGTGCGCACACCTTCATTTTATGCTAGAATGTAGACACAACAGTACACTATTACAAAGTGTCTATATAGAAATTTCTATTATGTGTATACGTCACATTTTTACAAGGTGTGTACTATAGGCACAACTATGATCGAAGTATCACACATACATATGACATATACATTGTATGTCTCATATACCGACGTCAGATTTCATCACTTTAATAATTATTTGTTACGTTACAAAAAACTCTTTATAATCTTGAGTGCATACGGTATACAACTAGTAAACACTGTATCACACAATTCTATCAATATAAATCTGCGTGTATCTCATATGTATATGTTAGAACTAGATGAACACTTAGGTTCACTTTAACATATTTGGTTTCTCATGTGTCTCCCTTGTAGAAACGTAATTTCATTTGGACGTGCTGTATGGGGTTTCTATGGTAATATCACTTAGATTTCATTCTTTGATCCTAGGAGGAGGTAGAATACACTGTGGACTTCTACCTCAGAGGATGGAAAATATTCTGTCCCCCCCAACCCCCATTCTACAGTCTACTTTATAGTAGAGAAAAACCCATAATTATTTCAACAAATGATCTCGCTACAAAGGTATATATATTATTTATACCCCTAGGTATATTTTACTACAAGATACAAAATATCGTATGTATATATTTCATCAATATTATGCGCTTCCAGGCTACAAACAAACAATAAAATAAATCGTCTCATCTCCTCGCTTCCTACATGTGGCCGTAATGACAATTTTCGAGAGATTCGCATTATGTAGGCTTCGTTAAAAATTCAAAATGGCCGAAGAATGGCCACCAGGCACGCTCATTTTCTTTGTAAATACACCTTTGTATTGACTTTAATGATAACGTAATTGTCCGGGGTGTAATTGTTTTTAACTGTAATATTACTTATAATTTCCTTCGAGCAAAAATCATTTTTAATGAAAAACGTTTCCCCATTTGGAACGCTCTAGCTGGCTGTTTGGTCGCGTTGCAACATAACTATAATCGCTCTGAGTTATTTTAATATACGTATGTGTAGCTGGCTTTCGTAAGGCAGTCAAAAATCTATACTATTAGGCTAATGAGTCAGTTATAGGATATGATACGATTTTAGAATCGGGAATAATAATAATAAAATAATTATAATTTATAATTAGTAGTGGGAACTATCGAATGAATACTATCGAAACATTCGATAGTTGCAATTCATTCGAATAATTCGATAGTTTGTAAGAAAACATTCGTTGAAAACTATTCGAATAAAAATTATCGAATAGATCCGTCATCTGCCTTGAAACATTGTATTCTAGTAATTCGGCAGCAAAAACCATTCATTTATAAAATTCATTCATTTATGAAATTCATTTATTCGTCAGGATCGATTATAATAAAATATTAACTGAATTTTAGTTGTCGCCCGGCGACGTAGGTTTCTTTCCGAGAAACCCGACAGCGGTCGGTGGCAATGCTATGAAAGAAGCCGGCATCTTTGATTTTTTGCGGAGTCAGATAAAAATAAGGACACATTATTTTTTTATTGACGTGCTAGTATTAACACAGAAAATACATAATGAAGGGCGCTGTTGCCATATTTTGGTATTAGTTGATATTAGCAAAGAATATTATTGTTTGGCTTTAGTTAGTTAGGGATAGTATGTCTATATATTCTGCATTTTTTTTATTAATATTCTGTTGTTACACTGCAATAATACTTGTTATTTTGGACGTAGGAAAATGATTTTTAATGTTTTTTAATCAAAGACTGGTTTAATAAATAATAATAACAGTAATAATGTGTTATACCTATTAACAACAAAATTTAAAATCATTTAATATAAACATTATTTTAAGTAGTAGCAAAATATAAACAACAAATTAGATGTCAAAATTATTTATATTAGATCCTATTTAAAAATAATATAGTCTCTAAATTTTTTGGCAAGGTTGGTTTATTAAAGAATAATAATTACAGAACTAATTTGTTATATTAACAACAAATTTTAAAATCATGAAATATAAACATTTATTAATTTTCTAAGCATGCAATGTAATGGAAGGGAAATATAAATAAAAAATTAGAAATCAAAATTATTTATATTAGGTGCTTTATAATTACTATTTAAAAATTATATTTACTTTTACTGGCATTTACTTTAAAAAATAAATTAAATATTTCTTCGCAAAAAACTACATGTAAGAGAATTAACATAAACAAAATACAAACATTGCTAACCTTTTTTTTAAATTGGCACGTGTAAAACTTTCATTTTATTTTTCTCACCCCATAGTTTGAGTTCGATAACCCCATTTACTTAACAACATTACTTAAATATGATTATTAAGTTCCAACTAATTCATATTATTAAAACATCTAAAATACAAATATGTATTTTTAAAATTAATTGTAAGTTCATCTCATCTCTGTTAAAAATTGCTACTTCGCCTAAAAATTTCCCTTTAAAAAAATGCAATCTAACCTAACCATAATATACCATATAAAATTAAATAATTGAAAGATCGGGCTACGGAAAATCACACAAATTTTCGGAAAAATTTGTGTGATGACCACTTCGCACACAATCGTCAATTAAAAAAAACTACTATTTTAGTATTTTAAATATTTTAATAAACGCAAAAATTGCATAGTATTTACAAGGCGAAGTTATAAAAATTTGGAAGAACTAATAATGCACTGACGCACACAAAAATCAAACGAATACTAAATTTCATTTTCAAAAGCATTCGATAGTCGTGGCGCAACGATAACCATTTAGTCGCACGGCGAGGTTGTCACATATGCTTTAGTATACAAATGAATGAATGATTTTATTCGAATAAAACCATTCGATAGTTGAAATCATTCATTCAGTAACCATTCGATAGTCTAATTCATTCGATAGTTCCCATCGCTAATTATAATACTATTTTATTGTTTTTTATGCTTCACTTAGAATCTCCAAATTAGTGGTTTCAATTAGCGTAGAAGCTTGTTCCTGTAAGAACCTCAAAATTAGTTGTAGTAGTTTTCAATTAGTGGAAAAAGTTAATGAACTTTCAACTTTTACCACTAATTATACGTCAAAATTTGCAAGTAATGTCATTTTGGCTTTTGATAGTCATTCGTAAAGAGAAATTGTAGTTAGAAATCAAAAGTTTATTCTTCTCTAATTATTAGGTTTTCTCTATGGATACAACTGATTAGCGCAAGCTGTTACTAGGATATTCTGTTAATTTTAATTGTATTGTTTTAGACATTGTGAATGATCGTCAATTGTTAAAAGTATAACGTATAATTAAAACAACTAACTTATTCCACTAATTTCGCGTTATGAAAGAGGCTTTAAGATTAATTCAGAACCTCCAAATTAGTGGAATAAATTAATGGTTCATTCTACATTCACTCTACATTCTACACATTGTACCGGGTGTTCCACTACGAATAGCTCTCGGCTGTGTCTCGGAAAGTATTAGCCGTAGGGCTTACGGAAAAAAAAATTATTACTAAGAGAAATTGCTGGAAATTATTTTCAAGTTTGTAAAACGGCCGCTAGGTGGTGTAACTGCTATGGTAAATAAGAAAATATATTTTTTACAGAATTTTGCCTCGATAATGGGTACTATAAATAATAGCTTTATAATCTTCAGTAAATTTTGGATTTTTTTTGTTAAAACCATTTTCCTCTATCTGCTAAAATAAAGTGGTGGGGGAAGGTTAGATCTGTTTTTATTTTTATTAAATGTTAATAACTCCGGACTGGATGATCAGAATCCAACAAACGAGGGTTCGTTTAAAAGAGCGTTTCTTACTCTATATTAGATCATAAAAATAATAATAATAAGGTTTTGAACGTAGACGCCAGGGGGCGCTTTCTTACAATTTAACAAATATAGCGCGTTTTTTCAAAAAAAAATAAATACGATAGTATATGTTATTTTAGCTGATAGTAAAGAGTAGTAAAAGCTTAAAAAGTCAGCGAAAACCGCATCTTGATATCTTCTTTCAAATCGAAGATATTAGTAAAATTATAATAAATACCAAAAAATAAGCCCTTAATTACCTTATTTTTACAATACAGTATCAGTAACCCTCTTGATTAGGCCCATTCTAATAAAAAAATAAGATAGAAACAATTAGTTTATTTTAAAATCGACGAAATACCAGAATACCATAATACTAGATGTATTAATATCTAATAATTAAGATAATAATAGTGAACAAGAAACGATGATTCAGTGAAGTCATGGTGGGCTTTGGAAAAAAGTTGTTTTTGACGTTATAATAGTATAAAGGTCAAATTGTTATTAGATCAACATTTTGATAGTCCTAGCAGCGTTTTTTTTTATCTTTTAAATGCTTTTTCAAAATGCCTTTATTATTTGAAGTAGTTGAAGTTGTTGGCATTTTGAAAAAGCAATCAAAAGATAAAAAACGCTGTTTAGACTATCAAAATGTTGATCAACAATTTGACGTTTATACTATTACGTCAAAAGCAACTTTTTTCCAAAGCCTACCATGACTTCACTGAATCATCGTTTCTTCTTCACTATTATTAATATCTTAATTATTAGATATTAATACATCTGGTATTCTGGTATTCTGGTATTTCGTCGATTTTAAAATAAACTAACTGTTTCTATCTTATTTTTTTTGTTAGAATGGGCCTAATCAAGAGGGCTACTGATACTGTATTGTAAAAATAAGGAAATTAAGGGCTTATTTTTTGGTATTTATTATAATTTTACTAATACCTTCGGTTTGAAAGAAGATATAAAGATGCGGTTTTCGCTGACTTTTTAAGCTTTTACTACTCTTTACTATCAGCTAAAATAACATATACTATCGTATTATTTTTTTTTAAAAACGCGCAATGTTTGTTAAATTGTTAGACAATGCCCCCTAGCGTCTACGTTCAAAAGTTTATTATTATTGTTTATATGGTACAATATAGAGTAAGAAACGCTCTTTTTCGCTTGTTGGATTCCTATCATCCAGTCCAGAGTTATTAATATTCAAATAAAAACACTCTAACCTTCCCCCACCACTTTATTTTGGTAGATAGGGGAAAATGGCTCTAACAAAAAATATTCAAAATTTACTGAAGATTATGAAGCTGTTACTTATAGTACACCTTATCTAGGCAAAATTGTGTAAAAACTCCATTTTCTTATTTTTTGTTGCAGTTGCGCCCCCTAGCGGTCGTTCTACAAACTTGAAAATAATTTCTAGCAATTTCCCATAGCCACTTTAGTTATAAATATTTTTTTCCGCACCCGCTACGGCTAATACTTTCCGAGATACAGCCGAGAGCTATTCTTAGTGGGACACCCTGTACATAATTCAAAACAAGTAAAATTACCAAAACAAAAGGCATTATTTAAATAAACAGTAGATAAACTGTTAGATTTCTAATTACGTTATTTTGTTTAAAACGGTATTCTGTTTTATAAGAGCGTTGCTATTATAAAATCCGACGAATTTTTGTAGCGGATCGGCTGGTGTGACGTTTTTCTTAAAATTGCGGTAAATTTCATTGACATTGCAATTATCTCGCTTGGTTTCTTTGCCTTGAATAAAATCATTTCCTAATTAGTCTTGCTTTGGTGGAATTTGTAATATCAATATCAAGGCCGCTGCGGCACTTTTTTTCCTTGTCGCCCCGGTCTTTGTGTAACCAAGCTTTATTTCACGTTTGTTAAAATTTAAATTACGTACCCGGTCGGTAAAAAAAGTTTTTGAAATTTAGTAAAAAAAAGTTTATTTAAGCTCTCAAAGTGGTTATGTGACAGTTTAAAAAGGAACAATTATAATTTTTTCCAACCAATATTATACAGGGTGAGTAGTAAATAAGTGCTAATATTTTCAGGGTTAGTAGGTCTCGATAAAAGAAACATATATTTCCTCTTTACCGTTTTTTTTTAAATAAGTTCAAAATAACCGAGTTATTCAAATTTGAAAATTAAAAGAAAAGATTCATTTTTAAAAAAAAAATGAGAGCCACCGAATTTTTCCTGTCCTATATATATAGTATAATAAAAAGATCAAGGCAAGATTATAAAGCTATCTATGTATTCCTGCTTGGTATACGGAGGTGGGGATCCTTGACTGTTCTGTTTGACGAGTCATTTGACACATTTGAATTTGATTTGAGAATTTGTTGGTTTGTCTGTCTTTACTGAGCTTATTTGATGTTATTTATTATTTATTCTACAATTGGTAGTTATTTAAAGGTAGTAAATCTAGAAGGAACTTTTTTTTTATGGCAGAACTTGAATTAAAAGTGTCACTATTGCGATTTATCGAAAAAGACTGTAAAATAGTTGATTGTGTAGCGTGCGGTAGATATCAGTCCAAAAACCAATATCAATCAATAAATATCATATATATATATCATGATATGTATCATGATATATATCACTAAATAATATTTTCTTGCCTTTAGCTGTGTATTTTTTCTAATTTCGAAAAATCGAAAGTAGAGAAAAAAATAAAAAGTAAAGAGAAAATTGTTTTTGCTTGTCGTAAAGGGGGGAACCAAGCTCCACTCCCTCAACCGGTTTCTGGGCCTACCCTTCATCAGGAGGGTTGTCCAGGGGTTGGTTCTCACCGATACGACAAGCAAAACTCTTTCAATATCAACAGATGATGTCGTATAGTGTCGGTGAGATATTAATGCATCTCCCGTCAAAAGATGGTAAAGAGCGTTTTTCGGCCCGCTCAAATATATATGAAATGAACAAAATTCTTACAGCTTTAGTGTATATTAATAAATAATATTTTCTTGCCTTTAGCTGTGTATTTTTTCTAATTTCGAAAAATCGAAAGTAGAGAAAAAAATAAAAAGTAAAGAGAAAATTGTTTTTGCTTGTCGTAAAGGGGGAACCAAGCTCCACTTCCTCAACCTGTTTCTGGGCCTACCCTTTATCAGGAGGGCATACTCCTGATAAAGGGTAGGCCCAGAAACAGGAGGGCATACTCCTGATGAAGGGTAGGCCCAGAAACCGGTTGATGGAGTGGAGCTTGGTTCCCCCCTTTACGACAAGCAAAAACAATTTTCTCTTTACTTTTTATTTTTTTCTCTACACTGAAAAAAAGGATCTCTCAGTCGAAATGAATATGACTTTGACCCAAAAGATTGGCGCTTTTCAATAGGGCCACGACGTGTCTTTGTCCAAAGCATTAACTATCTTTTCATAAGCTTTAAAAAATTACTTTAGAGAATAGAAGAATCTATCTGTCCAAAGTATTTCACTCTTGACCCAAAATTAATATGCAAAGAAGTTCTTGCTACAGGAACAATAGCCTCTTTGATTCATGCATAAATTCTTGATTGAAAAGGAACATTTCTTGATTAAAGAGACACTTTTCTTAAACCAATAGCGAATACCATTGACTCAACTAAAATTTATTTTGATCTAAGAGAAGTCATATAGATCAAGGCATATATACAGGCATATTACGAGGTATATTATTTTCTGATAAATTTAGGTTTTCCTGGTCTGTAGTAAGTAAAGTGATATTATGTTCCTCGATAGTAGTTATTTCTGCTTCTTCACTCCTTGGTTTATTTTTTTCTCTACTTTCGATTTTTCGAAATTAGAAAAAATACACAGCTAAAGGCAAGAAAATATTATTTATTAATATACACTAAAGCTGTAAAAATTTTGTTCATTTCAGATATATATCACTTGATATATATCGGCCAGCGGGCCAGCCCTGGTTGGTTGGTTGGTTGAAGTGGCGAGTGCGACCGCTTGTCGAACTGCAATTAACAGAATTGCCGTTTTGATAGCACTTAATCTGAGATCCTATCCATAGGGATGGAAAAGTTAGACTGTTAACTGTTTATAATCATTCGGTGGCATTATGGTAACGGGTGACTTCCGTTATGCTTTTCCCTGCAACATCTTCAAGATTTACACAGCTGTAACCACCGAGGAAACGGTTGCGGTTTAAATTTCGTTAAAAGGGATGCCCTTTCTCGCCGTATGTTCGCCAATTGGCCAGTGTCCCGTGTCTCGTATGTACCGCCGTAAGTCTGGCGATATCCTTGCGCGACTTAGTTATGAGCTCTCCCGATTTCTTAAGGTCGAATTTGAGCCAAGTTTTCCTGGCTATTCTGCTGGTGCTTAAAGTTTTCCATCTACTGTTCACCATACACAGAAAATGGTGGTAAATATCTTTATTATGTTATTGAGGGGAGTTAAAACTTTCTCTGATGCATCGAGCTCATGGCACTATCCGAGATAAAGAAATTATTAATGTTGCATCGACATCAAAACTTATTATTCCTAAATGCATATAGAAAAAATACTAGCTACCAAAAGCTACCAAACTTCGTGACTAATATTATGATAAACTGGAGATTATTTTTTTAACAGATAAAATAAATGACCCTCATTGTTGATACATTTATTCTAATTAATACTACAATCAGAATGTAATTATGCCAATTAAAAATTAATAGGCATATTGTTTTTTTCTTTAATTAGATTCAGTACCAGAGCCTATTATCTAAGCGTTAGTCAAAGATATAAAAAAAGTTACAGCACAAACGCATTAGTTTATTTGTTGCTATTATCCGAACTGATATCGATCAAGTAAAAATTGAAAAGTGTGTATTTTAAAGGTTAGGTCGTGCTACAATGTTTTTTTCTTCATTTAATAAATTAGTCATGCCTATGGTTGGTACAGATAATAAAATAATTAAAATTAGTAATGTTCATATAGAGTTATCAGCTGATCTAATCGTATTACATTTTTTATGAAGTTACAAAATGAAATACGAAATAATAATTGAATATGTAATTTAATATATTAATATCTCACATAAGAATAAAAACTATAGGTACATTAAAAATATTATTAGGGTTTCTAGTCTATTTGATCGTTGAAGTCTTTTTATGTAACTACTCTATGGTCTATCAAACAGGAGGATTCCAGACTGGGACAGTTGTGTTTGACATTTTAATTCATATAGGCAAGTTGTATTTTCTGTCATTTTTTATGTCGTATTTTTTTGATGATGAATCACCCTCTGAAATTTGGCCATGCGCTTTTCCAACATCCTGTATATCATTTCAAAATATTTTATTAATTGTTAAGTTAATATATTTACCTTCAATTTATTATTTTTGTACAGAGCTTTCATTTTAATTTTTCCCACTTTTAAAATGCTGAAAAATATTTATTTTTTGAAAGTTTTTCAAAATTTTCTTTTCGTTAAGTTTTAGTCAAAAATTGTATAAACTGTCGAACGTCAAAGTACGTAGTAAATTACTTTTAATAAAGATTTTTTTTTGGTTACGAAAATATGCCACACTTCGCCCTTTTTTTTTCGTTTTATGTTTTAATACATTATACATTTGTTGCTCCTAGACTTGAGTAATTTACTAAAATCTTCTGAGTTTACAAACCAGAAAATTTTCTCTATCATAATAGAACTATAACTATAAAAACCATGACAATTATTGGAAACACAATAGTAAACGCGGGTATCTTGATGTTGAAAAATTATAATTTTAATCATATTTATACGAATTTGTGCTAAACTAATGAAAAGAAAGGGCAAGTGTGGCATATTTTCGTAATCAGAAAAAAAAGTTTTTTAAATATTTAATGATATACTATAGGGTGTACAATTTAAAAAAAGTAAGTTATGTCAATAAATTTGACATTTGGCAGTTTATACAATTTTTGATCGGCGGCATAAAATTCTCGACGGCATAAAACTTAACGAAAAACACTACAATTTCCTTTTTTAGTCGACCTTTTAACCCAAAAAATAAATATTTTACAGCCTTTTAGCGTGGGACAAATTAAAATGAAAGCACGGTACAATTTTTGTCTAGACTTTGGACACATATACCGGGTGCGTCTCAAAAATTGCCCACCCCTATCTTCTTCTTCCTGTGCCTTGTGCTTAGCCGCACGTTGGCGATTGTCTGTACTCTTCATACAATGTGTAGACTGCCGTTTTCGGCTCTTCGAAATATGGTGGCTGCGTCGCTGATGTTACACCAATCCCGTATGTTTCTTAGCCAGGAATGTTGTTTTCTTCCTGGGCCTCGCCGTCCCTCTATTTTTCCTTGTAGAATCAGCTTAGGAATGTAATATTTGTCTCCTCTAAGGATATGGCCGAGGTATGAGACTTTCCTTTCTTTAACTATGTTAAGTATTTCTCGTTCATAGCCTGCAGTTCTTAAAACTTCTTCGTTGGTGGCATGTGCGGTCCATGGCACACGTAAGAGTCTCCGGAGAGTCCACATTTTGAAAGCCTCGATGCGGTTCAGGGTTCTAGCCTTGAGAGACCATGTTTCTGCGCCGTATAGTAAGATAGGCCATATGTAGCATTTTACTACCCGTAGTCTAAGTGTTAGCGGGAGACTGCGTGCTAATAGGAAGTTTTTAAGTTTAAAAAATGTTGACTTTGCATAATTCGTTCTAAGTTTAACTTCCTCATCGCAGTCCCATCGTTCATTGATCATGGCACCTAGATATTTAAATCGTGGAACTCTGCTCTATAATATTTCCATCCACGGTCAATGTGGTGTTGATTGTAGGCTGGCGTCCTATTACCATAAGTTTGGTCTTGGCAGCGTTGATTTTAAGACCGAAACGATTTCCCATGTCCCCTATCTTATTTATTATTTGCTGGAGATCCACTCAAGTTGGTGCTAGTATTGCCGTATCATCTGCATATCTTATATTGTTAATTGGAACTCCGTTAATCTTAATTCCTCCACTTTCTTCTTCCAGGGCCATTTGAAATATCTTTCCGACGTGTATATTAAAAATTATTGGTGACAGTATACAGCCCTGGCGGACTCCTTGACACACATTGAAGGTGTCTGTGGATAAATTTTTGTTAACTCTTATCTCCGCGGTTTGGTTCCAATATAGTTCCTGTATGATTCTAATGTCTTTGGCGTCTATTCCTATCTCGAGCAGTCTGTTTAGGAGAATATCGTGTTTAACGTTGTCGAAAGCCTTCTGATAATCTATGAAGCACACAAAAACATCTTGGCGTTGATCATAACATTTCTGGATTAGTAGCTTGATTGAAAACAAAGCCTCTCTGGTACCCAGCCCCTTGATGAAGCCGAACTGTGTCTCTCCGCTTTTTTCTTCACATTTCGAGTATATACGAGCATGCATGACTCGAAGAAAAAGCCCACCCCTATAATTTTTTTTATTTTTTCATATAAAAAAACAAGATTTGGTATGTTAGTATATGGTATAGATTAGGATTGATTGACGTATTCAATTGTTTTCGGTCACTTCCTGATTAACCGGAAATAACTACAACTTTTGATTTTTAAATAACACTTTTGGTATTTTTTTGCTTTATTTGATAGAAAATGACACTCTGAACAGAATGACATATGTCAATTTTTGACATTTTCGCATATGGTTTATTTGAAATTATAACATGCGGTTCATAACGACAATTTGACTCGAAATACCAAGTGTGTGGTACCAAATTATTCGTAAAAATGCTTTTTTTAAATATGCTAATGAGCTACCCTTGTTCTATTTGAAAAAATTGAGATACGATTAAAAACACGATTTAAGCAGGATAAGACACGAAAAACATTAGAGCATCAAATATATTTTTCCAAAGCTCCTTGATTAAAAATTATTGTTTTTAACACAGCCATAGTCAGGGGCGGATACAGAAATTTATTTTATAGGGGGGGCCCAAATAAAAAGTAATGTAGAATATGCTTTTTAGTGCGTAATTTTTAACCCAAAAGCCTAATATTTAACCTAATTTACAGACTTTAGGGGGGGGGCCCATGGAGCCCCTCTGTATCCGCCACTGGCCATGGTACTGTAGATTGAAATTTAAAATACAATTTTTTTAAACGAAAATGTCAAAAGTTGACATATGACATGTCATTCTATTCAGAGTGTCATTTTCTATCGAATAAAGTAGAAATATACCGAGGGTGCCATTTAAAAATCAAAAGTTTTGTAATTTCCGGTGAAACAGGAAGTGAAACAATTGAATACGTCAATCAATCCTAATTTATGTCATATACTAACACACAAAATCTCCTTTTTCTTCTTTCAAGAAATAAAAATGTTAAAGGGGTGTAGTACGTTCATATAAGCATATTTAGAAAAAAAAAATTGATATGTTGAGGTTATACGTACTAAAAGGAGACTTTTTAAAATCCAAAGAGTTCCTAACTGTAAAGTGTGAGCTTCATCCCCAAAAATCACCCTCAATACGCACTGAGGTGGTTTTTCTCGTTTTTCTAAAACCATTAGTCGCACAGAAAATTCTAATCTTGTCAGAAATATTCCTTATAAAATTTGCTACAAAAAAGGCTCTATTCATTATTTATATTTATCCAATATATTTCGAGCAATAACCGTTTGAAAAATGGAGTACAAAAAATACAGGTCGTCTTTCAAATTATAGTCTCCCAAGGTATTTTAACGTGTTAAATATACTCACAACAGATATAATACTGTATAATATAAACAAAAACATTGCCTATTCCACTAAACTCACATTCGTACTTTCATCTACATATTGTCATCGTCTATAGTTTCTAGAATATGCTCAGTATTCGAACAACTTTGCCCACGACAGGTTCCGCACATAGTTCATTTCATGCCGGCTTTAATGCAACTGCATCTTTTTACACAATCTTGTTTGCTGATGTTCAAATTATTCGTACTGCCATCCAAATATCTGAGAAAAATGAACAAGTTCTAGTCGTTGGACAAGATGTCGATCTTGTTGTTTTATTAGCAGCACTTTTCCCCGATGAAAAAGACATTCTTTTTCTGAAAGAAGCCATAGGTAATGTGAAACAACAAACAACGAATGTATAGTTCGAGAGACTTGCAATCATCCAGTATTATACGTAATTTAAAAATATCAATTTTATTTATCCAATAGCGGGTGTGACATAACATCAGGATTTTTTGGAAAAGGAAAATAACAACACGTACAAATATTTAATAAAGAAAAAGACCTTGATAGTATCGTCGATATTTTTAACAATGCAAAGTCAACACCTGAAGAAATTGAAAAAGCTGGTGAGACGTTTATACTGAAATTATACAAACTTCAATCATCTGAAGGGAGCTTTAATGAGCAAAGATACGCTTGTTGAAACTAAGATACGCTTGTTAACTAACGTATTGAAAGTTAGTTGGTCAAGCAAACAGCACGGTATTTTTATCAAAATTGCCTCCCACATTTACTGCAGCTAGGCAACATTCCCGGAAAACATATCTTCAAGTACAAATATGGCAAGAACAACCCATAAAACCCGACCAGTGAGGCTGGAAGAAATTCAACAACACCCTGTCACCTTTATATACAACAGAATCGCCCGCCCCGGCTTCAATTATGTCATTAATAACGTGCAACTGCAAACAAGATTGTGTTAAAAGGTGCAGTTGCATTAAAGCCTGCATGAAATGTACAACTATGTGCGGAACCTGTCGTGGGCAAAGTTGTTCGAATACTGAGCACATTCTAGAAACTATGGACGATGACAATATGTAGATGAAAGTATGAATGTTAGTTTAGTGGAATAGGCAATGTTTTCGTTTATATTATACAGTATTATATCTGTTGGGAGACTATAATTTGAAAGGAGACCTGTATTTTTTTTGTACTTCATTTTTCAAACGGTTATTGCTCGAAATGCATTGGATAAATATAAATAATGAATAGAACCTTTTTTGTAGCAAATTTTATAAGGAATATTTTTGGTAAGTATAAAATTTTTTGTGGGACCAACGGGTTCTGAGAAAAAAGCGAAAAACCATCGCAGGGCGTATTGGGGGTGTTTTTTTGGGGTGAAGCTCACACTTTAGAGTTAAGAACTATTTTTATTTGGAAAAGTCTCCTTTTGGTACGTCTAATCTCAACATATCAAAACTTCATACATTTTTTTTTCTATTCGGCTATTTTAGGTCTAATATAAATATACTAGCGAGTCACTTTTGAGACGCATCCGGTATTTTCAAAAAATGTTTTCATTTTTTTACAAACGACAAATTTTAACGAACAACAAATTCTGCGTATTTTTGTATGATTTCGAAATCACAACGAGACACCCTAAATCGGAATTATTTATTTTACTATTAACTTGAAAGAAAAAAGAAAATGTTAAAGCCAAGAAAGAGAGATGAAAATCTAATAGTAGAATTAACTTTTAATGTATTCTAAACAAAAAAAGTTAATTGAAATAGGTACCACTTAATCATTAAGTATTTTAATATTGTTTTGAAACAACTAAGGAAGAAAAAAATACGATTTCTCTTTAGTACTTCCTCGATCTATTAAAGTTCTTTTAAAAATAAATTGGGCTTACGGCACCTACCTTATTAGATTGTAGGCGTACCGTCAGATAATAGAATATACCGGAGCATTACCAACAACTCTCTCGTCTTATTAAATCTTCCAATAATGTTTATCGAGGTAAATGGAGTACGAAACAACAACAAATCGAACAGGTAATTTCGTAAAACAATGTACGTGACTCTGTTGATGCTACAGAATCGATACAGTTGCTTACAAAACACTTCTGAACGTCTGTAATTATAGTGATGTTTAATAAGAAAGGTGCTTTGGGTGCAATCGGATGGTGTTTGTTATGATGGTGCATGACTATTACAGTTTTCTTGTTTAGAAACTAATGATATACCTAGGGATGATAATGGCGTGCTTAATATCACACCTTTATAGAGTAATATTACGGAAGGGAACACATACGGGGTTTCCTTGACTAAAAGTTTGCATTAGAAGATCTTCACTTAAAAAAATCAATAAGGTAAAGAATATAGAATGTATGAATGTAGAATGTGGGGGGTTAATCACCACGAACTTGTAGATCTATTTTATCCCCCCTTCTTGAGTTACAATTCATCATACAGTCTCGAGGTTCTGACAAAAGCCAGTATCTGAGACGGTGTTTCCTCATTTTTCCGACAATATCTGCATTCGCCGTTGTTTCTTTGTTTCAATCTACTGAAGTGTTCGATGAGGAGTGTCCTGTTAAAAACCCCGTGACTATCCGAAAATTGTTCTTACTTAAGTCAAGAAAAATCTTTGATTTTTCTAGGTCGTAAGTTCTGGGAAATCAATAAAGTAACCCTTTCGGAAATACCAAAAGACATTGACGTTGTAATTTAAATAAATACTCAATTGAAATTCTTTTTCAACAATCCTTTGAAATTCATCATATTCAAAGCTAGAATGCTACTTTATTTAAAGAAGAAAACATTCGACCAATGTGTACTAGCACTTATGACCTACGCATGCGAAACGTGGACACTTAAAACGAACATCATAAGGAAATTGCAGGTCAGAAACCTGAAAGAGTAGTGGACTTGAGAACTTCACGAGAAGAGCCTCAAGGGAAGACTGGCAGGTTTCAAAAAGGGTGATTGACCAATCAAAGATAAAATGGGCTATAAGCTCATTTGAGCCATACAAATCACCGCGACCGGACGGTATTTGTCCAATAATACTCCAGGGGCGCTATTCTGTACAATCGTCGGTATCGGTAAGTTACCGACAGCTATCGGTACGTATTTGTATATAGTAAACATGTGTTGATTGTTGTTGTCATAGTTACCGATCAGCCCTATGGCAGATATCGCAAATTTGTACCGACGAAAATCGGTATCTCTACCGTGCCCTTGTCAACCTCACGGTAGAGATACCGATACCCGGTTACTATATATATATATATATATATATATATATATATATATATATATATATATATATATATATATATATATATATATATCTTCCATACTCAGATGGCTATACAGATGTTATTATTGTTTGCTATCAAAACGAGTCTTTAAGCGTTCTTTAATAATTAAAGAACGCTTAACAACAGCACAACGCGAGCAACAATTATTGTTGCTTTTTAAATTGCTTTTTTCGATGAGATTCCCTGTGGACAACCGAAGCTTCCGACCACTTTAAGTTATATTGTTTGGACCACACATGGTCTGCAATGCCAGTCTCATTGCTGCCTCTATTTGCGTATATTTTTTATGTTCATTAAGTTCTACATTTAGGTTCTACAAAGGGTACTTTGTTTCCTCAATATACTACTCACTGTATTCCCAAGGTACCTACTACTGCATAGTGTACTCTTTCTTTTGTTGGCTACAGCCCAGCTACGTTGTAATACCGGTTCCCGATAGATCACCTTAGTTAAGCGCCATTAGAAGATGGAAGTGGATGGACGGGTGATCTGGAAACTCTGTCGTGCTGTTGTTTCATGGTAAGAGCGTGAAATATATTGACTCAACTGCTCATTCATGCAGGTTCTTGACTGGATGAGGTCGGATATTTTGTGAGTAAGATTTGATTTATACACTCGCCTAAGTAAGTAGTATTAGTAGATTTATACACTCGCCTAAGTCGGTGGGCCATTGACAAGGACATAGCCGAGGACCACGGTTCGGATTCCGCGCAAACAAAGTAGGCCCCGTCCAGATGAGCCTTAGCAGCAAAAAGAAAACGTTAACTTAAAATACTTTTCTTTTTTTAATTTTATGCTATCCTGATTTTATGTGATACACACTTGAAGTTCTTGTTTGTTACATCCTGTTTATACAAGACGCTTCCTTTCCGAAGATTTCGCGCGTTTTATTAAACAACAACATCATTTCAAACAGAAGATAATAGAATATTGGAAATCTTACGGGCCAACCAGAAATCATCCTATTAAATCTTTTAATAATGCTTATAAAGCGTCAGAGTGGTTACAAGCGTGATGATGATGGAAATCGGTGAACCAATTTCGCAAAACAATACGTGACCGTTGCTACAGCTTACGAACAAAAAGGCGATGTGTATACAATAGTTACTGGCACCTAGAATCATTATAATTAGCGACAGCGCCAATATTGTAGAAAGTACATCGGTACGGTCTGTTGAAGATGATGAACAGAACGGTTTGTGATAATTTGAAGTGATGATGGGCACAATAAAGCAAATTTTCAGTAAATATAGATTGGGATTTTAAATTGTTTTCTTCATTACTGCACTTCTGTTGCAGCAGAAATAAGATTACAGCAGGTCTCTTGATCTGTCATCAAGGAAATTTTTGCTGCAGTCTCTGCGAAAAAGTTACTGAAACGCCAGAGCACAAATACTCTAACAGTCAAATTTCCTCACTACGACCTCTATGTGCTAGCTCATAAATTATCGCAAATAACTATTACTTTTGCATCATGTTTACTATAATTTTATTGCTAAATATTATTTTATTTAAAATTTTACGATTATGCAACCCGATATACACCGCGATATTATACAGCCACAGAACATTGTCACTGGATGCCGCCCAGCATTAGAATTTTTGTCGACCTCTCTTTATCTTTGATATCACCTGTCCGTCACTTGCCACTGTCAGATCAAATCAGAAATCAGATGTTTTTGGATTTATTTATCCTTTGTTTTGGCTATTGAAATTTTATAATTATCAGATAAAATTTCGTAGTTAAATCGTTTATTTTTGATGTGGATCGCAGTGTGCAATTCGTTCATTTTAATTGTGGAATTTCTGAGTTAAGTTCGTTCATTGACCGGATATGAAATATGACAGTGGAAAATATTCTAGAACATCGTTTTTTATTTATGCCTTTTTGTGAGTTGTACTAGTCAAGATTTATAGTTCTCTATCTATATCCTGGAGGGAGATTTCCGGTTGAAATCTGTTTTTGTGAAGGAAATCGAATCATTGCATCACTTCTTGTGTACCAACCGTCCGAATGTCGTCGTGAAGAACTGACTGCCGTTTCGTGAAGCATTCCCTGTTGATAGTTAACAGGTCTTCCTAGAGAAGGATTAAGTCTTCCGAAGCACATTTGGTCAGAGACGTGGTTGGATTTTGTTGATTTGTATGAACCGCCGCGCCGACCAATTTCCGCAATGGGATTAAAATAGCCAAATTTTCCCACCGATATTCCGATTCCACGTGCCCAAGAAGTCCCCGAGTAGAGTTCCAAGGTATGCTATAATTCTTCTGCCTATTCTAAGTCAATGCTCAACTGATTTTTATTCGTATTGTTGACTGGTTTTCGACTTTTCCACGCCCACGTGGTGTATAAAGAATTAGTTGAGTGTTATCTTTCTTAAGTCTTATTTGGTTGTTCGTAATTGTAGAGCAAGAAGACCGATCCAGACCGTACAGCACAGAACAGTCCAGATTGAATTCCATCCGTTCCTGTTGTCAGTGTAGAGGTACCCGTTGAACATCATAAACCCTCGTTGAGGTAATGTTCAGATTTAATTAGTCCATCTTTATTACCTTTATTAACTCCTACACGTTGTGCTAGTCTTTGTTCTATAATTGAGGCTCTTTTCTAAGACAACCAATATTATTTAGGGTTTTTGTCTTCACCTTTTGAAGTCCTACACCTGCCTGTACATTTGCTGACGGGCTCCAGTGACAGTACACCGAGCTGCTGTACCCTGCTGTAGCCACCCCATAGCTGTACACCGTAGCTCAGCCGGAGGAACTTCCGAGTAGTTTCAAGTTTCAAGACATTAGACTAAGACTGTTTAGATAAGATTAGATTTAGTTTGATATTTGTAATCCACCCAGGATATTGTACTTAGCTTAAGTAAGGGGGATTATGACATCATACTTTTAGTTAGTTCTTATTGATTTAAATTTCATTTATCTTAAATTTCATTTCTTTCAGTTCTTGATATATTAACTTATGACATTTAATAAATTGCTTAATCATATTTTTAGTAGTATTATTTACAGTCTAGTCTCATAGTTAAGTTAGAGTCACTTAAGTTCAAGTAATTATAGTAATATTTGGAGTTCATGGTAGTTACACTCAAGAGTTCGAGGTTAGTGTTCTACTTAATAGTAACATCTTTTATGCCGAGTTCATAGAGTATAATCTCGTGGCGCCCTTTTATTAAGATCTTTGAACCCCGACCACCCGGCTGTTAAAAATTAAAAGCTAGTGGCCTCTATGCAACTCATTACCGATTAAGTAAACTTGTGTTTTGTTGAACTTCAAATTAGAAAAGGACCCGGCAATACGTTTGGTTTGGTTTGGTGAGTACGTTACGGTGAGGTTCTGGATCACAAGCGACACTATGATTATTAAAAATCCCAAATGTAAATGAACCTCAGTGATTGCACTCCATTGTTTAAAGTCCAAATTTTTTTAGAAAAGTCTAGATCTAAAAATTCTAGTTTAGAAAGTTGTTAGAATTTTTAGATCTGGCCTTTTCAAGAAATAAATATTGTAAGCAATTTTAGTATGAAAATGATAATTCAAACATGCTTATCCAGTTTCTGTGACTAAATTACTTCATCTTAATGATTTTTTAACCTTGCATAAATTACAACTACACACCCTACTCTTAAGTATACACAAAAGAAAATTTTTGTCAAGGTCGAATTTAAAGACAGGAAGAAAAACTAGTTTTACCAACGCGCCACATTAATTTCTATTAAATTCTCTGTACGCTTTAGTACCTGTAGGTACCATTTTAAATATATAACAGCAACGGGTCTAACTTTTCCATTATGTATATTTACATATTTACATACCTGCTTTTGCGATAATAAATAATTTAACTATATCAGATTTATTGCCTTTCGCCTAGCACGAAATCGTAGTCTATTTTTTAAAAATATGTAATTTATAATGCTCTCTAATCATGCTGTGTATTTACTCACGATGATCCTATGAATACGTTAAAGGAACTAAGAGAGACTTAAACATAGAAATTCAAACAATACGCTCTTTCATTCTCGATCTTGAAATGAGCCATAACGATATTAACGATCTGATGTAAGTAGGTTGAAGGATATATATACAGGGGTTTAAAAAAAAATAAGTGCAAATATTTTCAGGGCTGGTAGATCTCAATAAAAAGGAGCATATTTTCTCTTTACCATTTTTTATATACAGGGTGGCCCATCGAAAACGTTCCGCAAGGCATAACAGACAAAGTAATTTTTTTTTCAGAAAATTCAAAAACACGTTGATTTTGTTTGCGAGGGGAACAACTTTTGTCCCAAAAATGATTGCATGATCTTCAACCCTCTAAGCGGGGGTGTCATCCCCCAGTTTTTGTCAAATGAGAAGGGGGGTCAAGTGGTACCGCAATGAAAAGGGCTTTCTATTCTCTATACTTTCCCGCTTCGTTTTTGAAAATCGGTCTAGTCATTGAGAAAATATGAAGGATTGAAATTTGAAAAGCTTGTTTAAACATTTATCAGAGTAAATAATAAGGATAAATTCCTTCGTCCAATTTGCTTTTTTTTCTTATTATTTCTAGATGTTTATACGCATTTTTTCACTTGCCACAAGATTGGACGATCAGGTGCGCTAGTTGCTAGATAGCTGTTCTGTGACTTGTGCGTTGAAGTTCTTCTCAATATTGTTAAACTTTTTAACAATTATGATGTACTCACATGCAGAAAAAGTGGAAATAAGTTCTACCCGTACAAAATTCAGTTGGTACAAGAACTCAACGAAGAGGATTTTGACCGTCGCTTGCAATTTTGCGAAACTATGAGTGAACGAGTGGCGAATGATAATCATTTCTTATTTAATGTGTGTTTTTCGGATGAGTGTACTTTCTTTTTGAACGGTGTAGTTAATCGGCACAACTGTCGGTACTGGGCTGAGGACAACCCCAGGGTTTTTCACGAGGTGCACATACAAAACCCTCAGAAATTGAACGTGGGGGCTGGTATTTTTGGAAATTCTATTGTGGTCCTTTTTTTTATTCCTAGAAATCTAACAGGTGATATGTACTTGGATTTACTGGAAAACACCATCGACCCAGCCCTAACTGACATCATAGAGAACAATCCTGGATACGTTGAAGCCGAACTAATACTTCAACAAGACGGTGCACCTCCACATTACTCTCAAAATGTGCGTAATTATTTAAATAATAACTTTCCCGGTCGGTGGATAGGACGAAGGGGTGCAATTGAGTAGCCTCTCCGGTCACCCGACTTGACTCCTTTAGACTTTTTTTCATGGGGACACATAAAAAGTAAAGTGTATAGCACTAGTAACCTAACCCGCCTCATTAGAAGACCTGCGAAGACGAATTATTGATGTTGGTCGCGAAGTGACTCCGCAAGTTCTTCAGAATGTTCGAGAACGGCTTGAAAATAAGTTGTATTACTGTATGGAGGTTGACGGGCAACATTTTCAGCATTTGCTGCATTAATAAGGTAAGTTTTTTTAATTAATTCAATTTATGCGTTTTTTTGCAAAAAGTACTTTTCAAATTTCAATCCTTCATATTTTCAAAATGACTCGAACGATTTTTGACGTGTTTTTGGATTTTTTGAAAAAAAATATACCCTGGCCGTTATGCCTTGCGGAACGTTTTCGATGGGCCACCCTGTATATAGGTCCAAAATAATCGGGATATTTTACTTTGGAATGTTTCAAAAAAATATGTTTTCCTTAAATTTTGAGAGCCACTGGATCTTTTCTGTTTTTTTTCTTGTAAATTTAATCCACTACCTATGTTGCTATATTCAAAAAACTACATTTTTTAACTAAACACTAAAAAAATGTCCAAACAAATTTTCAAAAAATTCCAAATTTATTTTTTTTCGTGAAAAAATCCTCATAATGGCGTTTCTGGGATCGAAATATATTACCCCTAAAAATATTTGCACTTATTTTAGACTCACCCTGTATATAGACATGAATAAAAATATCATTCAAGTTCAACACTAACGGAAACAGTATTTTACTGACTCAGTAACATTATAATCTTTGCATTTCTTCTGGAACCATACACCTTACAACGTGGTACCAAGCAGTATTAACCTGGAATGCAAATGTCCTTATCCCTAAAGTTATCTTTGTACCATTTCACAGAGAAGATATAGGAAAGAAGGCCAGTGCATGGGATTTGCGGTAGAAACAGCGAACTGGATGAACATTAAACAAGGATTATTACACTAGATATATACCTATCAAAAATGATACGGTGTAAAAATAATCACTTTTAAACTATCTAGATCGCACTAGATTTTGATATGAATCAATTCGAAATGCCATTTAAAATCCGGGTATATGTTTTTCTTTACAATTTACAGTAAGTATCAAGGTTCTTTAACAACAATCGTTTGACTTGACAAAAACTTCGATTTCGATGAAAGAAAATTGGGTTGCTTAATAATCAGCCGTTCATTGAGTCGGAAATGATCGATTGATAAAGTCGGTAGCGACGACTACGATCAAGGATCAGGAAAAAACAGCACGAAAACAAAAGAAATCCGTCGTGTCTCGTGCTTTCCCGAAGGCTCAAAAACCGTGGGAGTCGTGACGGGCGTTGCCGACATTTTCCGCCTGTCCATCGTTTACTGACCTCAGAGTAACAGAGTAAGAAATATGGAGAAATGACTATATAGACACACTTACTTACTTCAGAAGATGGTTAGGCAAGGCGTTATCTTTCATGAGCTTTTCTATGACTGAAAAACCCGATTCGTGATGTTACCCCATGTTAAGCAGCTAGCTCTTTCAAGGACCGATAGCATTGGGAGTGCACATGATTTTAGTTAGGCCTGAGGTTGAGCCTAGGGGGGGCCTAGGGCTTTTGTTATTTTAAAAATGAAAAATAATTTTAAAAAACACATTTTTTGAATAAAACGTTTACATGAATTTCTCTATCAATAAATTTCATAGACTTGGTTATCAAACCGTGTTCCCGTAGATTACTTAAATACCTACAAATTTTCTAAAAAAATAAAAATTAACTCATTTTTTGAACACAAACTAAACAAAACTAGAAAACGTCAATTTTACTGCATCACTAGCAAATAAAAATTAAGACGTAGCCAAGAGTCATAATTCAGGATTTCTCTGGGGGTGCCCAGCAGTACCTGGGAGGGGGGGGGCGGCACCCCCGGGCACCCCAATGCCATCTTCTAATGCTTGTCAAATACTCGTCAGCGAGTAATGGCAGTAAGCATGTATATCATCCATAATAGAGAGCGCTGCCATGAATATGTTGAATAGGAGAGGCTCTAAGACACATCATTAAAAACGACAAATGTAAATGAGCACTTAACAGCACCAAAATTGGTTACATTTTTAAACGAAATGAAAAACGGTCTATGACATATCTAATAATTATTGTAGAGTCAGCTTCTTAAGAAAACGTATACTCAACCCAACAACGGTAAACTAATAGGATTGCCTCATCCTCATAAGACGTATGTTCACCTTTTCCCGCGCTTCATCTGACAGTTGTGACGTCATTGTAGTCCTTGTCAAAACCTTCGTGGCCTTGTCATGATAGTGTGTATTATTAGTTGCCTATGGTAAACTTATAAAAATAACAGCTGAGAAATTTTGAGTTAATTATTTTGTCAATTTTAAATGTGAAAAAGGTGTCTTTAAAGTTTTAAGAGCTATAGAGTGTATAAATACGTTCATTTTGTGTTGTGGATTGTGACAAAGTGCATACTAAGTGCCCACGATTTTGTTTATTAATTATTTTAAAGCAAAATATGGAAGTACTCTAAAAAGCTTGCAAAAGGTGATGCTGGGAACTGCTGTTCTTAAAAATTAGAGTATTCAATACGATTTATACAGTTAATTTTCTACACTGCATACATATAAGGTGTTTAAATAAATAAACTAAATAATAAACGTTTTGTATTCGGCAACCAATAATGCAAGTGTGTGTATTATTGGTTGCCGGATAAGGACTAATAACCATGACAAGGACTACAATGACGTCACAAAGCGAGTAGTTTTTGCATGCACCTGGCGGACACTTTTGGCTGAATGAGCAGTCCTATTAGGTTAACTGTTCTTGTACTCAACCCAGATTGAGAAGAGTCTTAAATCTGAGAGTGGCAAATCGAAACAAAAGGCTGTACTAATTCAAAATTTATCATTTTTGTTACTCTAAGTTGGTCTCATTGTGTCCGTTTTTGACCTGATCTCCCGCACGTTTAATTTACGACTCAGAAAACTGTATCTAAACGTTTTATCTGGTCGCATCACATTCGAGCGATTCTCTCCGTTTTTCATTTTGGCCGCCGCCGTTTTTTAATCTGTAGTAATTTTCAGGTCGTGACGCTAATGGGCGATCTGGCTTTCGTTATGTTTCCCCCGGTTGACATATCGCAAGAAAGTTCGCATATAATTTAACGACGCATCGACAAAAACCGACGCGATGGCTACATCAGCTGCCGCTACCGTTTTCGATTAATTATTTCTGCATGTTCTCAAATAACTTATCTTGAAACGATGCTATCTTTTAGGGTTTTTCCTCTATTATACTGTCAGACATCTCTGGGGAACCTGTGTTTGTAAAGGCACAAAACATACTGGTTACTATACGATTTAGAAATAAAAAAGGGAGAAATTGTTATTTAGATAATACAATTTTACCAAGGGATAGAAATCAATGAGAAAGCAATTGATCAAGCTAGAAAAGGAGCGAACACTCTACTAACTGGAACCGTTTTGCTTCCCATGTTGCTGTCCTCCATTCACGCAGTTGTGCAGCTCTGAACTGTTCAAGAACGCGATACTCTCATTCCATTCAATTGAGTCATAAAGTTCCAGAACTGCGCTGAACTTCCAGAAATGAACGCACCAGGCTATTGCGCACAGCTCCTTTCAGAGCCGTTCTCGAGTAGCCCAGGGCGTAAAGCACTGGAAATTGAAGTTCGCGAATGGAGGACAGCAAATGAAAACCAACTCATCGAGGAACTTAAGAACCCAACCTGAAAGACTCAGTTTTTTAGTATATGGCAGTTATTATTACTCAACGCAAACAGTCAATTAATGTAGTTGAATACGGGAATCATATTAATTGGACCTCTTTAACAAAAATATTTGAACAGTTTTTCTATTTTTTAATGAAATAAACCAACTATATCGATAATATTAGTATCTGTACTCTTTAAAAATCTGTCACATATTTAAAAATAATCTAAAATGTCAATACTCTATGGGTATATTGATAAATGAGGTCTAAATTATAAGAAAATGTATTTTCTACGAAAACTTGAAGAGATAGGTAAAAAATGATGTAATACAATTTCATATATGTAATTAAATTGTGCATCTGATTCTCATACATAAGATGTACAGGGTGTTCCATTTAAATTAAACAAGTTATTGCCGTTTAAAGCTAGTAATTATTTAATATAGATTTTTAGACACACAGATAGTATAATTTTTATTATTGCAAAATTCAGTGAATAGAAATACCTCAGTCAATATTTGGTTTTAAGAACTTAAATACGCATAGAGAAATGAAGCATTAAAATTATAATTACTGTATTTTGACAAAAACCTAAATATTTCAAAAAAGGTAAGATTAAAATGTGGCAAACCATAATCAAATTCACCTTTATTTTAACCTTAGAAACTAAAAATGTAATAATATATGGCCTTTCCATTTAAAAAAATACAACTTTGATATTTATTTATTTGAGACACTCTGTATCTTGTAAAAATATTTTTAAATTATTGTAGCTCTAATAGTCCTTCAACGAACCCAAAACTTACACTTTGCAAAAGTCTAGTCGTTTAGCTACAATACTCCGTGTCGTATGTGGTGAACAACCCTGTAGAAAAAATATTACTAACAATGTCTTGGTGCAAGAAATATTTCCTGAGGCATTGAAAAATGTAGAAATTCACGGGCAAGACAATTTGTACATAATACGACATCAACAAAAATTCTATTTAGATTTATTTGCCTCTAGTAGTTCTTAAATAATTTACATTATCTTGTATGATGTTATCGCATAAAGTATGTTCTATGACGATTATAATTTTTACAAAGCTACATGTTTACTAGCAATTATTACTAAAATTTAATAGTATAACCTGTGGTATATATTTTTGACACACCAAGATATGTAGGCGCTTTAAATCTAGTATGCACTAACAATCTAGCTGGTGAAAATATGGAATGCTATGTTACTATCACAAATTAATAATATTTGACAACAAGCTTCAAAAATTTAAAATTATTTAACGTCCGGGATTATTTTTGATTGATGCCCTATAACGGACAAACGAAGCACTTTTGTATTTGTACCTAGTAGAGGTAAATTGTGTTCAATGTACTTATTTTAATTGTTCTATGTCTACGGAATATTGGGACACCCTCTATAATGGTAGGTAAAACTACTTTAAAAATTAATCACTGTATATCCAGGATTTCTTTAATAATTTTATTTGGTTTTATAATAATTTCTCAATTAATTATAAACAATTATTGTATTAAACTTTATTTAAAAATCATTAAAAATTTGGAAAAGTGATTTTTTCAATAGAAAAAAACACTAAAAAATTACTAAAATAACAGCATTTTTGTTATTTTTATGATTTTCTATATTAATATTTACAAAGCAACATTATTAGATCCAATAATACAGACAAATTTTCTTAAAAATAAGCTTTTTTCTCTATATTCTAAAAACATTTAGCAACCAGGACAAAATTTGCGCTAAAATATACGGCACATTAGTAAAAATCTTGAATTACATATGTGTATTCTAATATCATATCAATAAATCGCCTCATCAGCCGCGGCACACTGCAAAATAGGAAGAAATCTGTCAGTTGTGGAAAAATATCTGGGTATGAGACACGCCAAAAATATTTCAATGTTTTTCTCAATATTTTTGCGGAAATATTTGTGCCTCAGTGACTTTCGGTATATTATGATCTTCCTAGGAGTCTATTACGTCTATTACAAGGTAAGTTTTTCGAAATTTCTATTTATTTACGTTATTTTTTATTCTTTTTTGGTCGAGTTTTTTTTAACCTATATGGCGAACTGTCGCAGCGCCAGAGATTTTTTTCCATGGCAAGTGCGATCAAATATTATCGAGAAGTGTCTAGCCCGGGCAGCCCCCATGGTCGAAAACTTCGACCACTGACTTCGATGTGGTGACAGAGAGCATGCCGCTTATGTAACGTTGTTTTGAGCGTATTTGCTGAGATTTTATACGACATACGCAAAAAATATCGATTATGCGATTATTAAAATAAAAATACCTAAATATTTTACATAATGTTGACATTTATTTATGTTATGTTTTATATTGTAAGGAATTTAATTGTGTGTGGCTATAAAGGAAAAAAACTTTCTTTACGCTACGGTTTGATGTTTTTCGTATTAATATAATAGTCAATAAAGAAGTTGAAGAAGTTTATAAAGTTTGGGTAACAGTAAAAATAAAATTAATTCGGGGTTAAGTGGTTTATTGTATTTTATGAAGACTGAGTATGTTTTAATCGTGTTTTTTTTCTATTTTAGCTAGTCTATCAATGAGTGAATCCTGTCAAGAATTTGAGCAAGAATGATATTAAACAAGCTTTGGAGAATTTATTTGACTATATTTAGCGGCATAAACCAAGGTAAGTTGGTGTTTTATTGTTGATTTTTGATAATTATTTACAAAGTAGGATTTTGCTATTGTAGTATCTTATACATTTTTTGTGGATACAGTTATATTCTATTGCTGGTGCTTGTCAGATATAACACCCTCCGAATTTTGTACTTTTTTTTATATCACTCGAAAGCATACATCGAAATAAGTATTTCAAGCCAAAAAAAAGTGTGGATGATCCATAATTTAATGAAAAAATAAACATCTAATTATTGCTACAACAGGCTACTTTCTATGCGAAAACTCCTCCAAATTTTGTCGGCGTTGCCAGATTCATTCATTTCTTCTTGAAAGGTTCATTAAAAAAACACGTGCTGGTCGGAAGAAAACTCACGTTAACAACAGACTATGACAACAGATTATTTTAAAATCAAGAAAAGGCGATCGTCTGAGGAACTGCTCCTACCCATAGCTGATATTTTGCCTACGAGATCTGACTATTTATAACTACAAAGTTGCACGAAAGAGTTTTGATTGCGTTGGTTTCAACTTGTTTGGGGGTTAATCTGTTGTTTTTTTATATTTTAATACGAATCTGAGTGCTTTCAATATCTTGATTTTAAAATAACTTATAATCTGTTCTTATCGTGACAGCGCTACTGTATAAGGATTTGTTCGTCCGGCGACCGGCACGTAAAATCAAGTGAAAGCAATCAGATTCGTATTAAAATAAAAAACAAAACAAAAGATTAACACACTCACGGAAAGGTTGAAACCAACGCAATCAAAACTCTTTCGGTCTCAACTCTTTTTTTGTATCATGTAACGTACCGAATGATCGAAAAAAAACGGCGTCAGCCATGGCTATGAAATGAACATCGCTGTCATTTTATATGTAAAATTATATGGGGAATGTCATCGATCGTCATTTCCAAGCCAGCTGGACGCCGTTTTTTTTTTCGATCATACGGTATTATGTATCATACAAACAAGAAATAACTTTGGCAACAATGCTTAGGCAGCTTACATCCTTAACAACAAATGGTGACAGACGGCTCCGGCGGCAAGTTTGAATCGAAAGAGTAAATTGATTGAAATTGAGAGGCAAATATTACAAAAGATATCACCAACTCTATTTTTGACTTATGACTTATTAATGCTTCTCACTGATTAATTCTGACCTTTATATTAATAAAACATGCATATAATCGTCATATTTTACAATAATTACACGCTTATACAACTTCACCATAACCTAAAAATGCAATTTTAATTTATTTATTTTTCAATAAATTGTGGTTCATCCGCAATTTTTTTTGCTTAAAATTCTTATTTAAGTGTATGCTTTCGACTGATATATAAATAAATGCCAAATTCGGAGGGTGTTAATCTGACAAGACAAGCACCCTATTTTATTAAATACGGACTTGGATTATTATTTTTAAGCTTATACTCATAAGTATTAGTATGTTTCCGGGTTATCTTTACAGGGGAAACACTTTTTTATTATTAACATCTTCAGAGAAATTCATTGTTCATAAAAAAATTTTGCGATATATTAAAAATTCAACCAAATTTTCATGATTTTTTTAATTTTCTCTAAAACGGTATGGAAGTTTGAAAATTGTAAACGGAATCATATTAGAACAAGCAAAATTTTTATGAAGAATGCATTTTTCTGAAAATGTCAGTAATAAAAAAGTTTTTCCTCTTGTAAAGACAATCCGGGGACATACTGTAGAATGATATAGCAGAGACACTAATAACAATTAACACATATAACACATACAAATTAAACATTTTGACTAAGTAGTTATTAAACTAAAATCATAAATTTGAAATGTTTTTGTGTCAAAAGTTCAAGAGAAACTTTTATCGTCATTTTTTCTAAGAACAATTTATGATTAATTTAAAAAAATAAAAAGTTCCCAAATTTACTATTTCAGTGAAATAACTCTATCTACTCAAGTTGTTTATTTTTTGTCAATAATGACATGTATTGACTATTTCCAGTCTAAATATCTCGAGAACGGTTGCTCGTAGCCATTTTTACCAAGAAATATTTTTTAGGTAAAAAATCACGGAAATGTATATTTTTTCACCCAGTAGTTTAAGACAGGTACGGACAAAAAGTTATTACCAAAGAATATTATAGTTTTAAGAACTCTCGTGTGGAAGCTTTAGTGATTTGTCATACGGTGGCGCTTTTGAACATAATCGAAGCCTGAAAATGCTAATATTTTAAATTTTGAGGACTACGCGCGGCGATATTTCGTACGGTGTTGCCAAACATATTTTATTTCTCGATATTTAAAGAAAGTTCAACACGTATTGATTATATATTTCGTATATTCGATAGTACATGAGGCATCCTAAGGCTATGAAAAAAAAACGTAGCTATGAAAATAAAATTTTAGATTTTTAATTTTTTTGTACCTTCTAATAAAAATTACTTCTATTCCAATAAAAAATTAACTAGTATGATTATGTGTTATCTGTGTTAGTATTAGGAAACTGGAGTAAATACGGAGAATATTAATTCGTTCTCTAAGATGAGCACTACTAAGTAACTTTTTAAAATTCGACCCATAAGGGGGTGTTATTAGATAAAGGGACGTAATTATACATAAAAAATCTGTACCTACTAGGAGTATGAACTTTTGCACAGATGTGGCGCATTTGAACATTGATAAGCGATTTTTGGAAATGTATAGCCTAAGGGTAGTGAAACTGGGGGGTGAAATTTTGTACAAAAAGTGTTAGTTCTAGGAGTATGAAATTTTGTACAGAGTTTCCTTAAGTGACGAAAGTGAGTACCTAGAAGCTAATTTTTGACATTTCATCCTTAGAAATATGGATGAAATTTGTACAAAAGGTTAAAATCGGTTTTAGAAGTATGAATTTTGCAGACGTTCCTTATGTAACGTAATTTAGCATTAAGAAGCAATTTTGGAAATTCGCCCCTCTAAGGGTGTGAAATGAGGGGTTGAACGTTCTGGAACAATAAATTCTGTTCAAGGAATATGAGAATTTGCACAGAGGTTCCTTATGTAGCGTAATTGAATAATTAGAGTGATTTTTGGAATTCATTCCTTAAGGGGTAAAACTAGGGGTGAAAATTTGTATAATTTTTTATGTAAAAATCCGTTCTAGGACTAGGGAGTATGAAATTCTGTTCAGAGGTCCTTAAATGATGAAAGTGAGTACCTAGAAGCGAATTTTAGGCATACATCCCCCTAAAAATAAGTGATGAAAATTTGTACAAAAATTTGTTAAAATCGGTTTTAGAAGTATGAATTTTGCAGACGTTCCTTATGTAACGTAATTTAGCACTAAGAAGCAATTTTTGGAAATTCGCCCTCTCTAAGGGTGTGAAATGAGGGGTTGAACGTTCTGGAACAATAAATTCTGTTCAAGGAATATGAGAATTTGCACAGAGGTTCCTTATGTAGCGTAATTGATAATTAGAGTGATTTTTGGAATTCATTCCTTAAGGGGGTAAAACTAGGGGTGAAAATTTGTATAATTTTTTATGTAAAATCCGTTCTAGGACTAGGAGTATGAAATTCTGTTCAGAGGTCCCTTAAATGATGAAAGTGAGTACCTAGAAGCGAATTTTAGGCATGCATCCCCTAAAAAATAAGGAATGAAAATTTGTACAAAAATTTGTTAAAATCGGTTTTAGAAGTATGAATTTTGCAGACGTTCCTTATGTAACGTAATTTAGCACTAAGAAGCAATTTTTGGAAATTCGCCCTCTAAGGGTGTGAAATGAGGGGTTGACGTTCTGGAACAATCAATTCTGTTCAAGGAATATGAGAATTTGCACAGAGGTTTATTATGTAGCGTAATTGAATAATTAGAGCGATTTTTGGAATTCATTCCTTAAGGGGATAAAACTAAGGGTAAACATTTGTATAATTTTTATGTAAAATCCGTTATAGGACTAGGAATATGCAATTTTGTACAGAGGTCCCTTAAGTGATGAAAGTGAGTACCCAGAATAAAATTTTGGACATGCACCCCCTAAAAAATAAGCACTCCCTATAAAACAATTAAAATAAAAAAAATTTGTCTAAAAAATAAAAAAAAAGTTGGGGTGGACCACTCTTATCACTTAGGGGTATAAAAAATAGATAACCTGGGAATAGGTTGTGACCAAACCAAACCAGACCTACTGAATATACATATAAAATTTTATCAAAATCGGTCTAGCCGTTTCGGAGATGGTAACAAAAATTAAAAAAAAACAACCCCTATTAAAAATATAGGGGATGATGGTAGAACGGTGAAAATTTTGGGTTTGTATTTTTAATGCAAAATAAAAATAAAAAATATATATTTTTTCAAAATATAAAAAAATGAGAATGGCTACCCTTATCACTTAAGGGTATAAAAATAGATAACAAACTATTTTCAGACCTACTCAATATACATAATAAAATTTCATCAAAATGGGCAAAACCGTTTCGGAAATGGTAACAAGAAACTTTAAAAAAAACAACCCCTATTAAAAAATAGGGGATGATGGTAGAACGGTGAAAATTTAGAGTTGTTTGTATTTTTTAAGGCCAAATAAAAAAAATATTTTTTTTCAAAAATAAAAAAAATGAGGGTAGGCTACCCTCTCGGCTACCCTTATCACTTAAGGGTATAAGAATAGATAACAACCTATTCTTAGACGTACTGAATATACATACATACAAAATTTTATCAAAATCGGTCAATCGGAGATGGTAACAAAAAACTTAAAAAAAAACAACCCCTATTAAAAAATAGGGGATGATGGTAGAACGGTGAAAATTTAGGGTTGTTTGTATTTTTTAATGCCAAATAAAAAAATTAAAATAATTTTTTTTTCAAAAAATAAAAAAATGGGGGTGGGCTACCCTTACCACTTAAGGGTATAAAAAATAGATAACAAACCATTTTCAGACCTACACAACATACATAATAAAATGTCATCAAAATCGGCCAAGCCGTTTCGAGATGGTATCAAAAAAACCACCCCTATTAGAAAATAGGGGATGATGGTAGAACGGTGAAAATTTAGAGTTTGTATTTAATTGTTTGTATAAATTTAGAGTTTGTATTTTTTAAGGCCAAATAAAAAAATAATTTTTTTTCCAAAAATAAAAAAATGAGGGTGGGCTACCCTTATCAATTAAGGGTATAAAAAATATATAACAACCTATTTTCAGACCTACTCAATATACTTATAAAATTTCATCAAAATCGGCCAAGCCGTTTCGGAGATGGTATCAAAAAAACAACCCCTATTAGAAAATAGGGGATGATGGTAAAACGGTGAAAATTTAGAGTTGTTTGTATTTTTTAAGGCCAAATAAAAAAATATTTTTTTTCCAAAAATAAAAAAATGAGGGTGGGCTACCCTCTCGGCTACCCTTATCACTTAAGGGTATAAGAATAGATAACAACTTATTCTTAGACGTACTGAATATACATATAAAATTTTATCAAAATCGGTTAAGCCGTTTCGGAGATGGTAACAAAAAATCTTAAAAAACAATTCCTGTTAAAAAATAGGGGATGATGGTAGAACGGTGAAAATTTAGGGTTGTTTGTATTTTTTAATGACAAATAAAAAAAATTAAAATATTTTTTTTCAAAAAGTAAAAAAAAATGGGGGTGGGCTACCCTTATCACTTAAGGGTATAAAAACAGATAACAACGTATTCTCAGACCTACTGAAATACATATAAAAATTTCATCAAAATCGATCAAGCCGTTTCGGAGATGGTAACAAAAATTAAAAAAAACATCCCCTATTAAAAATAGGGGATGATGGTAGAACGATGAAAACTTAGGGTTGTTTGTATTTTTTTAATGCCAAATAAAAAAATAAAAATATTTTTTTTAAATAAAAAATGGGGTGGGGGTGAATTACCCTTATCACTTAAGGGTATAAAATATATAACAACCTGTTTTCAGACCTACTCAATATACTTATAAAAATTTCATCAAAATCGGCTAAGCCGTTTCGAGAGATGGCAACAAAAAATATAAAAACAACCCCTATTAAAAAATAGGGGATGATAGCAGAACGGTGAAAATTTAGGGTTGTTTGTATTTCTTAATGCCAAATAAAAAATAAAAACATTTTTCTTTTCAAAAACTAAAAAATGAGGGGGTGGGTTACCCTCTCGGCTACCCTTATCAGTTAAGGGTATAAAATAGATAACAACTTATTCTTAGACATTACTGAATATACATATAAAATTTTATCAAAATCGGTTAAGCCGTTTCGAGATGGTAACAAAAATTAAAAAACAACCCCTATTAAAAAATAGGGGATGAAAGTAGAACGGTGAAAATTTAGTGTTGTTTGTATTTTTAATGCCAAATAAAAAAAATTAAAAATATTGTTTTTTCAAAAATAAAAAAAATGGGGGTGAGACTACCCTTATCATTTAAGGGTATAAAAATATATAACTACCTATTCTCAGACCTACTGAATATACATATAAAATTTCATCAAAATCGGTTAAGCCGTTTCGGAGGAGTACGGTAACCAAAACTGTAACACGGGAGTTATATAAGATAATATTATATGTAAACTGGCGGAGTGCGGAGAACGGAAAGACTGATTATAGCAATAGATAAAATTTAAAACTATAATTTAAAACTATTCAAGAAAGTACACACAAAACAAGGCAACGCCGCGCGTCTATTCGTTCAATTCCGAGCAAAATAGCGAGGCTCCACGAAGTTGGGGCCTCGCTCGCCAAAGCGAGGCCCCATCGACAGGTCAGATTTTGATGCCAGACGAGACTTCTAGGGTATTAAGATATTCTTTGTTATTACTCTTAAAACCAGTTAAAACACATGTAGGTGGCGCCCCCTACAAATAGGAGTCATATTGACATCAAAATCAAATTTCTCATGTCAAAAAACTCCCAGACACCAATTTTCATCTAAATATTTACGTTACTTCAGAAATTATTTGCAAAAAATCGAAATAAAAATGAAACTTCTACACCCTGTATCTCCGAAACTAAGCATTTTATGACATACATTTATACGAACTTTTTATTTATTTTTATCTGCAGAATATGCTGCCAAAGTTTCCGGAATACAGTTCGGACCACCCTGTATATAGAATATATAAGGGTGTCCCAGAAATAAGTGCAAATATTTTAACTGGTAGTATAGTTCAACCCCAGAAACACGCCTATGAGGTTTTTTTTGCGAAAAAAAAATGTTGAAGATTTAAAATTTTTCTTGACATTTTCCCGGAAATTTGAAAAAACTTTTTAGTGCCACTTGTTTATTCACCTGAGATTTCCCTACGGTGTATCTAAACCTTGCAGTGTTGCAACCTCCTATGTTATCGACATTCTACACAGTTCGGCGGAACATAGTTCTACATTTATAAATTCATAGACAAATTTCTACTCAAAAAATTAGTTAGGAATGTTAAATTTAATCTTTTATCAGTGCTCATTATCAATAATGATAGAAAAAAAACACATTAATTATTTTTAGTACTTACCCTTTCAATGAAAACTTAACAAAAACCACCGAATATTAACTAAAACATTACATTTATGACGTTTACGAAAATCTTTGTTATGCTGCAAAATAACTTTATTTTGGAATAAATTTAATAAAATGATTCATATTATTCACAATCAGGTCACAAAAAGAAATTCCTAAAATGTTTATCGTAATTTAAAATTCAATTCAAGAAATTTAGAAAACAGCCCAACGAATAATCGATTCATTTTTGTTTTGTTTGTTTTTTTTTCATGTTTCCCTGTTTTATTTGAACCACTGTTTTACAAAACACCTTGAAAAGCGTACATTACTTTGAATACCTTTCTGAATGAATAAATGTTGAGAATTATTGTCTCTTATCGCCACATTACGAACTACTTTCAATCTAAGAAAATACATGTTTCACTCAACAATTATTGACAACGTATTTTATTTTTTCGCTATTTTTTCGATGTATTTCGACAATTCCATCGACAGCCTAACCGGTCGTTCTTCTCTGGCCTAACCGTCAGCCAAGAACCGCCGCGTGTGAATTTGAGTCGCCGGTCGCCGCGCCGTCGTGGCGGGCTTGCGTCAGACGATGATGTTAAGCAACGTTGCCTAGTTACAACAATTTCAAATTCAAGACATTCGAAGCAATCAAATTCGTATTAAATTTTAAAAATAAAACAGAGAAACATGAAAGGAAATAAACAAAACAAAAATGAATTGATTATTCGTCGGGCTGTTTTTGATGTATTGAATTCTGAATTACGATAAACATTTTAGAAATTTCTTTTTTGTGACCCTATCAGTAACCAATTCATTTGTGTTTTGTTTGTTTCCTTTCATGTTTTTCTGTTTTATTTTTAAAATTTAATAAGAATTTGATTGCATCGAGTGTATTGAATTTGAAATTGTTGAAACTACGGCAACCTCGCATGACGCAAGCTCGACACGGCGGCGCGACAAAGGAGCAGTTACCAGTGATGCGCCGCTCTCTTGGCCGGTGGCCGACGCTACGATTGGGCTGTCGATGGAATTGCTGAAATACATAGAAAAAATAGCGAAAATACGTATTTAAAATTGTTGAGTGAAACATGTATTTTCTTAGATTGAAAGTAGTTCGGAAAGTGGCGGTAAGATACAATAATTCTCAACATTTATTCATTCAGAAAGGTATTCAAAGTAATGTGTGCTTTTCAAGGTGTTTTGTAAATCAGTGATTCAAATTGTGATGAGGCCTATATGAAAATAATGTGTTAAAAATGGGGACACTGTTATTTTAGTAGTTATTATAATAACTACAGCATGTACAAGTAAAGCAGCACAGTGAAGTGTATTTTAGTTAAGTGTATATCGAAAAAGAGAATTGTCACAGTTACAATCTGTCATAAGTATCTTTTTTAATGTTGGGTAAGTTTTTTAATTTAACTTTTTTAACACATTTTTTAACACATTATTAAACATTTAACTTTTAATTTATTTTATGTAATAATATCACAATCTTAAAAATGTAATGAATCTCTGCAAACTCGTCAGGTGTTGTGATTTTATGACTTACTTTTAACATACACTTTCTTGTCCCTATGGCAACACAGTGCGTCGAATTAACTGAAATTCGGGCTTGATCCGGGCAATTGGATGTAGTTGGCGATATCTGCCGGCGGTTCTCAAAACGTTGCGATTATTTTTTTAAATTTTCAAAGTTAAATAACTCGGTTATTTTCAATTTATTTTAAAAATGGTAAAGAGAAAATATGTTTATTTTGACCAGATCTACCACCCCTTAAAATATATCTGCACTCATTTCTGGGACACCCTATAGCGTATATTCTAAACTATCATTAATGTCACACATTATATTTTATATAAGACACCTCGTATATTTTATATAAACACAATAATTAAAAATAAACAGTATTAAATTCTATTACTTAATCGACGAGAATTTCTCATAAATATAAAACGAGCAAATCGAGAAATACAAAGGGGAAAAGAAATTGAGACTGGTCGTAGAAACCGCAGAACATTTTACCTATAAATTATATAGTCAGTAGCCGGGCAAGCTTTAACGAGCGACACAACGTATTGTGTGATAAATTTAAAATTTCACATTTAATTAAGATTTATGGCGACCATTATAGTTGTCGGCAATGATTGCATTGCGACTGTTTTTTTGTGAAAAAAAGACCAGATGCAGTCAAGTCGGTAGCAGTGTGCCATGTCAAATAATAATTTATTCGGACGAAAATAGATAGATATGTAATTAAAAGGGAAATTTATTGGAAAATATTTTCACACGTTTTACTGATATATTTATCATTATACAAGGTGTTCCATATTTCCCGATCTTAGTAAAATACCTACCATACGATCGAAAAAAAACGTCGTCAAAACGGCTTTTTAATAACGCGCTTACTACCTGTTGGCCTTAAGAAGGATGTAATTATTTTTATATTGAGTAAAAATGTTGCAATTTAAAATTCAAGAAAAAATATTTTTTAGAAATTGTTCAGACTAGTGCAGAACTAGGTTCTTCTGATATAGACAATATCAAAGGTTATTAAAACTACATTCGAAAATCTATAATCGTTGTCAAAAAATATGTTGTTTTTTATTTTTTTTTGAAACGTTGATATGTTTCGATGATCGAAAAAAAACGGCGCGGCGTCTAGTTGGCTGGGGAAATGACGATCAGTGACATTTCCCATATAAATTTACATAAAAATGACAGCGATCTTCATTTTCATAGCCATCGTTGACGCCGTTTTTTTCTCGATCATACGGTACTTTTTACACTTTGACATTAGATAATACTAATTTCATTTTCGACTAAAGACTATTTCCGAATCATAGTGTATTGTTTTAATAAGAGTAGAAATTATACTTTTTTTGACGATGCTGAACATTTGAAGGACCATCGTAAAGCTATTTTTTTTGCGGAATATATTGGTGATGTGGAAAAATGACACACGCCGTAGAGGGTTATAAAGATTTAGCCATTTAGGATAGGACTTTAATTGGAAATAAGTCCTAGTCATTTGGAAATCCGATTTAAATACTGTTTTGAATTAAAATCAAAAAAATCTGATTTAAATAAAAAAAATCGATTTAAGTCAAAAAATATGATTTTTTAAAAAATCATGATTTTTCCAACCCTGTTTAATTTACGTTAATGACAGGTATTGATAATTTCGATTCCAAATATCTCGAGAACCATTACTCGTAGCGATTTTTACCAAGAGATCTTTTTACGTAAAAACGTCGTAAATGTATATTTTTTCACCTAGTAGTTTTATATAAGTACCGACGAAAAGTTATTACTCTTCAAGCACCAGTTAAAAAATATGTAGGTGGCGCCCTTCACAAGTAGGGAGTCATATTGACATCAAAATCAAATTTCTCATGTCAAAAAACTCCCAGACACCATTTTTCATCCAAATATTGACGTTACTTTAGAAATTATTTGGAAAAAATGAAACTTCTACACCCTGTATCTCCGAAACTAAGCATTTTAGGACATACATTTATACGAACTTTTTAACTTATTTTTATTTCCAGAATATGCTGCTGAAGTTTCCGGAATACAGTTCGGACCACCCTGTATCTATTTTTTAATTTTTCTATAATTAGTGTTAATTTTGACAAGTTTTTTAATAAATGTGTCTAGTTTTTTTCGATTATACGGTATTTACTTCTAATGCCGGGTCCAGACCAAGCAGACAAAAGAACGACAAGACAGAAACATTCATGTTTTACGACAAAATTGCGACAAATCCAATACATTTCTGCGACATTTTTGTCTCATTTTTGTTTTGTTTCAAAATTCGGACACTTTTCAATGTCCCGTCTAGAGTCGGTAAAGATCAAAGTGTCTATGTTTTGTTCGTATATTTGACGACAAGTTGCCGGTGCAGTGTGGTATGGCGTGTGCTGCCAGTAGTAGGAGACCAATGAAATCACATATGGTTAATAAACCTCATTCGCAACAACTAAACTTTTGACTCCTTGCGGTGTGGACAATTTGCCTCAAGTTTGTCTTGTCTGAATTCCTCATTTTTTGTCTCAAGTTTGTCTTGTTTTTGTCTCAAAATCGTGTTTACTTTTTGCCGCCTTGGTCTGGACCCGGCATAATATGTTCTATTTTCTATTTTTAACTTACCAGTTCAAAAGCATCTGTGCTGTGCCCTGAAAAAAAAAGAAATTGTAAGAATATATCAACTAAAAATATAGAATTTATGTAAATCGAAGAGATAATATTTTAATTTTTTTAATATTTTTTTAGGTAGCCACAGAATATAATCCCTCAAGTGGAAAGAAGGACTGATAATAGATGAACTACAAAAATTACAGTATGACACCCACGAGAAATTAAGAGCTCTAGAAGAAAACCAAACATAAAATGTGACCATGGTATTAGGAAATTATCAGGTATAACTGGGTACAATTACAAAGGGTACTAAAATGGGTACAATTACAAAGACATTATCTAAATATGCGATGGAGCCGATGGAGGCTACACCACAATTGAAAATGTTGAATAAGCTGGAAATTATTTTTAAAACATACTAAAAATTAGATTAAAAAAATCAATTTATTCAGATAGAATATCTATTTTTTAATATCGTTATTGGATTCACTATCTAATTCTTCATAATTGCTACTCATTGTATTTATTTTTATGAATACTATACTTATACTATTTTAATATTATTTTCCTTGACATTTGGGGTTATTTACCTTATTACAATGACGTCTATCATCAAAATCATTGCCACAATGGTAACTTTCGAGCAAGGTTAATTAATCCACGACTCACTTCATAGAAAAAAAATGACTCCTCCTGTTAATAATAGAATAAATTTTAGAGACCCAGACATCCTGGTATGTTTTACATGCAGTTATTTCATCGAATTTCATTAATAACTGAACTGACGATTGCAAAAAATATCTCTTTTCATTCTTGTTAATCGTCTTTCAAAGTTCGACGATATTAGAACGTTATTTGTATTCATTTTTGCTTTGTTTACGGTCAGCAGCCGTCCAGAACCGTCGACCTGCGGAACATTTTCTGCTTTCACTTTTTTGCTAATTTAAACAGGATTTCAAAGTGAAGTAGCTTCTTGTAGGTAGTTTGAACGGTCTGAAGGCCTAATTAGATATTTGTGCGTGTCTTTAATGTTGTTAAAATTTGATAGAAACTACTTTTTTAGATATGTATATAAACAATTCACTAATAAGTACTTAATTTTATGTGTTAGTCACAAAACTACTACTAACTTTAAAAAGACAGTACTGAAATAAAGTTGCAACATCTGCTTAAGCGGTCGGTAATTGGCTAGTTTACCTTATTCAATTTAAAATACTTTGCCAAAAAACTGATTTTACCACAATATTTATCTAAAGTTCCTTGCGTGTAAGTTGTCTATTATGTTCTTAAAGAATTTTTGTCGACGTGACCTCGCAATTTATCATACTTCATCTTTGGCATCTCATACATGCACGATAGAAACTAAGAGAAGAAAAAAATTGGTCACGGCCGCGGACCGACTGAAAATAAAAAGTCATACAGATTTATTAGAACATCAATAATAACAGATTAGGATAATACAGGGGGCAATAAATCTTTCATTATAATGTTATTTTGAATTGTAAATTCGAACCGACTAAAAATTGTGTTAGGTGGTGTGACCAGTCATAATAAATTTCGCTCTAGGATTTTCACTTGTCAACGGCTCATTTCTGAGGAATTTGCGTAGAAATATTTTAAAAGAATGTCATACCTACCTACCTTCTAACTTGTTGGTTTAGTTTAAAGTAGCTATTATTTTGTTTGGTTTATGTTAATATAAATATTTTAAATGTCTTTATCTTTGTTATACGTATAAAGCTTGATTTTCATGCATCCGTTATCCGACGATACGATGATACGACATTAATTTTATTGGTTGAATTTAATGACTTCGATTGGTTAGAAAATTATGCAGTTTTTAAATTTATAGCATTTTCATACCTCCAAAGAGATGGGGTCTGCAACCGTACATTATACACTGGATGTACACTGCTATAGTTAGACCAATCATCACTTATGGAGCCCTAGCATGGTGGGAAGCGGTACTTAAAGAGACTAATAGAAAAAGTCTCACAAAAGTACAGCGATTAGCAGCTCTAGGTATAACTGGAGCAAGGAACAACACAGCGCAAGCTGCGCTAGAAGCAATTCTGGACTTACAATCAATCGACTGGCTCGTGAAGGATCTGGCCGCTAAGGGTGCCCTAAGATTAAGGGAATCCAATCTGTGGAACCAGACCAACTACGGTCACTCGAGGATATTGCCAGTGATAGGGAAAATCATGGTGAACACAAGTCCACATCTCTGCAAGACCAGAACGAAGATATCGTAATATACTCTGACAGCTTGGGCGCTTTAAGAAGCGTCACTATGCAATCAGTGAGATCTAAAACTGTGATGGAATGCTGAAAAGCACTGTCCTGGATGGATCAGGGTGGGGCTACTCTGTGCTGGGTGCCAGGCCACAGCAATGTGGTGGGCAATCAGGAAGCAGACAGACTCGCCAAAGACGGGGCCAGGCCGTGGCAGATGACCCAGCACTTGTGACGATCAACACACTGAAGGAAGCTATAGGAACTGCCATCAAGGCCAAGCAATAAGAGACGTGGCAACACCGTGAGGACTGCGCTACAGCTCGAAGACTATGACCGCCAGTGGTAGATAGCAAAAAGACAAAACAACTACTAGAGCACAAAAAGGACCTAATACGCATAATTGTAGGTATCGTCACTGGAAACTGCCCCACGGGGGTAAACCTCGTGAGATGGTTATTTCCAACGATGCCACTGTCTGGAACTGGAATACCGACGCCTTAAAATTTTAGGGCAAGGTTTTTTGGAGGGACTAGAGGAAGTAGCAGAAGCCACCATCAGCGGCATCGGGAACTTTGCAAAGAGCTGGAAGTGCTTTAACGCAAAGAAAGAATGAGAGGAAGGTTTGGTACAATAATACAGGGGTATCGCAATGGGCCCAAGGCCTCCGAGTGAGGGATCAAACTTATAGTTTAAGAGCTAGCAACGTTTTTGAGAGAGAATTTTAAGAAAGCTGGTTCTTTAATATATCTTTTGCTATGCTCTCCGGAACAGAGTGCGGGCCGTCTGGCGGCAGTTGCGTTTACTACTGTGCATCACAAGTGTTTTATGTTTTATGGGTTTTAGAGGATTTCTCGTTTATAAGTAGAGATACAATGATGCGGTTTTTACATTACTTTGCTACTTTTTTATGAAACTAAATATGCTACACATAGATTGATGCGCAGTAGTGAAGCGGTAAGTAGTCAAGCAGCAGCCAGACGGCCCGCACTTTTTTCAGGAGAGCATAGCAAAAGATATATTAAAGAACCAACTTTCTTAGAATTCTCGTTTTCCAGACTTTGCGAGCTGTCGTACTATTATATTTTTATTAAGGTCAGATTAAATTTGTCAAAAAAACTCTCAAAAACGTCTGTTATCGTACGAAAAGTTAAATTTATTTTAACTTTCTTCGTTGACGGGCTGAAGTAAAAAAAAATACGGATGAAAAGTGGTGCGAAAACGCTATGACCAATCAGAGCGCCGTTGGACCATCGCGCATCGTATCAAGGGATAACGGACGAATGAAAATCTAGCTTAAGAATATATGATAAAACAGCATGCATAAATACATTGCTTTGTGACATTTGTGACACACCTAACAACTTTAAAATACTCTTTTTTGCTATGTAAATTTATCCTCACATTTTTGACAGCTTTTCACAAATTCCCAAAACATTCACAGACGGATTTATTCAAATTTGGACGGTCTGCATGTTCAGCTAGCATATTAATAAAAATTTTGATTTGAATACACGGTTATAAACTGCACCTAACCATACTATAAATTTAATTGTTCACGATAAACACGAATGCAATAAAATGTAAATGATACATTGTTTAATATTCAGGGATAACGCGAGACGTTGTTTGGAGGCCTTTGGATTAAAAGACAGATCAAATTTGAATTTCTAATTTTATGATTTCGGACGCCGATTATAAAAAAAAACGATAATTCGATGTTAATTAGTAGTGTGATTAATTTTTGAGGCATTTTAAAGAAACCATGGTATAAAAATCTTTATCTTTTTATGGTTTAAAGTATCACGGAGTCTTAATAAAAAGAAAAGGTGCTATTTTTTTCTTGTATCAATTAATTCTCGGCTCGTATTTTGATGAAATACTTTCTATTATATCAAAACAAGTAAATATAATCAGATATTCTCAATTTGATTGCAATGACAACAATTGAAATTCTCTTGATCTTGTTCGCATCTTCCTAGTCGGTGAGGTAGCTTGTAAAAACTTCTCTTTTAAATGAAAATGAGTTCATTTATAATATTTTCTTATATTTCTACAATTAGGTACCTAATTCTTGATCCAATCATGATGAACCTCAACCCGTAAATCTAATTAAATCTAAGAGAAATTTTGCTATGATTGAAAGAGCATCTCTCTGCACGATTTCATGAGAAATAAATTGTGATGAGATTTCTATATTAATGAAGCTGGAGAAATGAATCTGCTATTTTTTCAGTGATTGTCCCAATTTTTTGAAAATTTCATTACACAGTAATTAGATCAAAACTGTTTTTTATCTTTAATATTTTTTCTTGCGAAAAAACACATTTTTTTCAAATATTTGGCAGTGAAGTATGATCTGGTATTTTGCTAGAAATTTTCTAGGAAGGTAAAAAACTTGGAGACTTAGACAAACCCTGAAAGTGGTAGACAATGAAGGGATTATAAAATTAACTATTATTCATTAATTTTGAATTTCTCATTTTTACTATTGATTGTCCACCATTTGTTGGTTTTATAGATGATGTAGAATACGCAGAATATATGGAAAGGGGGGTCTATTCTGTTCCCCTTTCTTGAGTGATATCTCATCACAGTCTCAGGGCCTTGACAAAAGCCAGTATCTGAGACGGTTCAGTTAGTGTAGTTTGCCCCATTTCTAGGTAGATCGTTTGCTTATTCATTAAATTCTATCCTTTGATGACCTGCCACCAGACCAGGAGTAGAGGCACTTTATTTTTTTGGCGTAATTAATTTATAAATGATTATACAGTACCAAATCAACATGTTGATTGGGTGGTAACTTTTTAAGGTTTATTGACATTGAGCTGCTTTTTTTCAGGATTTGTTGATTAAAATATTTGAAGAACTATGATAACTGGGTCCAACACAATGAATTTTCCAATTTCCCAGTCCAGCGAATCAAATTGTTGAAAAAAAAAGAATAACATTCGTTCTATAAGCAACACAGAAAGTAACAAAAGTAAGTATTTTTATAATTCCATTTATATGTTAGCATATCACATATGGTATACAGGGTGAGTCTTAAATAAGGCCAAATATTTTTAAGGGTAGTATATTTCGGCCCCAGAAACATGTCTATGAGATTTTTTCAAAAAAAATAATGAAAAATTTTGAATTATTTTAGTTTTTAGTTAAAAAATATAATATCTTCATAATATGGCAACATAGCTCGTAGCTAAATTTACAAGAAAGAAAACCCAGAAAAGATCCAGTGGTTCTCAAAATTTTAGCAAAAAAAATGTTTTATGGAAATTTTCAATGTAAAATATCCTCGAAAATATCTCGGTAATTGTATATCACAACCTTTATCTTCATCCTTCCTAAATATTTCGTATCTAAAAGTTAGAAGTATTCATTATATTTCTTAAACCGCACAATTAATAGGAAGCATGTTTAATCACAATTAAAACCACTTATCTACTTGAAATATGATTGGAATATAGATGTTCGCCGAACCTGTAGGTACTGACTTGTAATGATCAAAGATATTCGTTAAAAATACGACCGTCCGTCCGGTCCGTCGCATCGAGTGGAGAACCCTTGTTCTAGGGATGTTCAGTTAAGATTTCAGTACCGGTATCCGGTACCACGAGGTACCGGTCCTACAACCAGATACCGGTTTCAACAATCAGATCGGTGGGACCGGTACTAAATCGGTATATCTGCTGGACCGGAAGACCGGATGAACCGGAATATCGGAAAGACCGAAATGACAGTTTTGGTTGTTGTGCCAGTGAGTACCTCATGATACCGTATTAAAAAATGTAAATAGAAAGTTTTCGTGCCTGTAACGTTAAGTAAATACGGTAACGTAATACATACGGTATTTTGAGGGATAAATTAAGATTTCTCTGAATATATCGTAAATATATCCGTTACCCTTATAACGTTATTGATCTAACTTAAGATTCTCATTGTTTGTGTTCACATTTCTGGTATATCCTTGATTTCTTGTCCAACGTTCTCTTTACTTGTGAAAAATGGAAAAAGTAGTAGAAGCTGCTGTTCTTGTTCTTGGAGATATAAATGGAGCGGAAATAAGATGCTATTTTACATATTTTAAATAATGAGTAGACGCTAATGAATATCGGCCTGAGTTTTACCAAGATTTTAATTTATATAATATACATTTATATAATATACATGATACATTGAAAACCTTTTCATGAGCAGGTTTGAAGTGGAGGCTAAGAATCAGTTTGAGTATTTTCCAAGAGTTTGGTTTAGGTATGTGGATGATATTTTTGCTGTTTTTGACACACATTCAGACACCATAGATAATTTTATTTCTAAGTTAAATAATCGTTTTCCTTCCATTAAATTTACTCATGAAATTGAGAACAACGACAGATTACCATTTCTAGATGTATTAGTTATTAGAAATGCTAATAATTGCCTGGAATTTGATATCTATAGGAAAAATACGACCACACGCAGATATATTCCTAATGAATCACATCATAGTATTGAACATAAAATGGCTAGTTTAAATTTCTTAGTTCATAGATTACTTAGTTTCCCACTTTCCAACGAAAGATATGAAATAGTAAGAGATTACATTAGGAATGTAGCTGAGTGTATGGATGTTCTCCTTCACTAGTTGATAAATTAATTAGAAAACGTAGTTATAGGTTAATGATTTCTGAAAATTCGACTTTTCAAGTGGAGAAAGATACGTCTAAATATTTTTCGATACCGTTTGATAGAGAGTTATCCCGTGGTCTAAAAGGAATTTTTAAGAATGTCAATTATAAACTTGTGTATATTGCTAATAATAAATTACAACAATTATTAGGTAATCCAAAAGATAAAACACCTCCACTGGAAAGGTCGGGTATTTATGAAATTTTTTGTAAAGATTGTAATCAGAAATATGTTGGGCAAACTAGAAGATCAATATTAACTAGATTTAAAGAACATTTAGCTCAGATAAGATATGGTAGACCGGATAAATCTTGCGTTGCCGAACATATTGTTGATAAAGAACATTGTATAGATCTTAATAATTTAAAATTAATTAAACAAGTCTCAAATTACAGGCAATTAGATGCATATGAAAACATCAGAATTAATAAATGTAAAGATAGTATGAACAGAGACAACGGTCCAATTCCTTCAAGTTCTTTGTTCCTACTACTCTAGTGGCGGAAATCTAACTGTTACGCTCAGTTGGCTCTGACTCGGTTGGCTAGTTTTTGCCACGCCCACTCGGTGCCCACTGGGCGAGTATATAAACGCTCAACTTGTAGATTGTACTTTAGTTTATAATCATCTGCTGATGATGCTAACATGGTTAGCGAAACGCGCGTCCAGTGTAAAAGTAAAAGTGTTTTGGTGTATTGTGGTGATTTAGTATTTTTATTTTGCTGTTTAACACCAAAGGTTCCAACCCTCAACTGTAATAATTTTAGATATAAAATTACAACAATCTTCATTTCATAGCCATCGCTGACGCAGTTTTTTTTTCGATCATATGGTACCTAGAGTAGGAGAACACAATCAGCTTTGCACAAAAACCGGTACCGAAATCGTTTTATACAGGTATTTTGATTTTTATATTATTATGAATCTATTTTTCTGTATTGATTGGGGGTAACCGGTCTTTTAGGGCCGATGTAAACCGGTCTTCCTTTACCGGTACCGAAACTGGTATACCGGTCCTGAAAATGACGATACCGATACCGGAATATTTCAAAAGTACCGGTCCTGGTACTGGTATACCGGAAGACCGAACAAGCCTACTCGGCTCAAGTAAATCTCCGCCTTAATAACTTTGAGTACTTTCTGAGTGACCCCGTATACTCGAAAAACATCTCCGGAATTGCGTACGGCGATCTAGCTCGACCTACCCACCGCGTGTGCCCACTTATTAAAGCAATGCAGCCGCAACTATATTCCTTAATAACAATCAATAAATAAGTCCGAATATCAATCATGTATTTCACCTCCAACTGTCAGGTTCCGTAAAGGATTGTTGTATTTGTCTGTCGTTATGATCGTTTTTGTTTTTTTTCTCTCTGTATAACGTATTTGTTTTTTTTTTCGTTGCCATCCTTGTTGTTTCTGTTTTTGTTCGTTGTGTTTTCCCATCAGGAGCGGCCTAAAACCCAGAAAAGGCCGTCGATGCGGATTTGGCTGTTGAAATTTTCTCTAAGGTGGGTTCTACACGATGCGATTTGTCGTATACAAAATATAACAAGGAGTAAAAGAGATCAGAATTAGCCGTTAATAGTATGGGACAAAAAAACCGTAGATTAATTATCTATTAGAGCTAGTATATGATTGTTTACAAATGTAGACAAGTCATATTTTTTTCCCGCTGATTTTTTAGGCACTTTTTGTCATGGATAGTAATGATCTGTGAATTGCTATATCAATCTTCTGGATTTTTTATATTTTGATATAACTGGGTAATGTTAAAATAATCATCATCTTCATAAATACAAAGTTACTTATAAAATAATACTATTACAAAAATACAAAAGATACTGATACGTAGTTATAAAAAATCTTATAAACAAAATTAATATAAAGTGTATACTTAGTTACAAATTTTGTAAATATTTTATCTACTAAACCATCGAAAAAAAAATGGTGTCAGAGACGGCTGGGAATGACAATCGATGATAATTATGGTGAGGTTTCCAAAAGAAATTTTGGAAATATATTTTTGTCAATGAAAAAAAGTGAAAAAAAACGGTCGATATTAGTGTTGTGACTGCTGACAGCTGTACAAGAATAGGCCCAGTAGGTGACACCTAGATACTCGAAAGGTTAGATAACCAGCTGGGACAGATTAAGTTGTGCCGTATTACTATTATTCATTATTGTATTATAAAGAACAGTAAATAAAGGTTAATGGGTCAATATTTCTATCTTAAACGTAATATCAACGGCTTAAAGCCTATTTTAGTAATTGCAATTCGTTTATCCATATTCATCCGAACAAATATACATATAGCAATGGAAAAAATATTGATCTTTGCTGCATACCATTGAACCATATTATCGACTTGTTTCTATATAAAGCCCGCTCGACTTCGTAGTATAAGTATAGTTTAGGTCTGTAAAGGAAATCACACCATGCAAAATATTTGCTAAATACTTGATATCAATTTATTAGGGGACTAGTTAACCTCAAATTTAAATCATTCTTTATCTATTCTATTTATCCCAAAAAGATTCGCCATAGTCTTGAAATATTATTGAATTTACTCATAAAAACTTTTTCGAATTCCTTGTCTGGCGTTGAGGCATCCCTTACACTTTTTAAACAAAACGTGCTGTCATATTTCATCACATTTATTCTACCGCGTCGCCTGATTGCTTCGTTCACTGCTCACCGGAATATTAGATCTAATTGGTCAACATTTTGAAGGCCACAACACTTTGTTGCAACACAAGCGACGTTCGATATATTACGCTGGATTGTGTGCACATTTAATCCGTGCACTTGTAGCTCGCGATTGTACATATCTGGCGGATTCATCTCTTCAAAAAAGTTTTCTGGGTGTTTCACCACTTGCACTGTAAGAAAATCTACACAATAAAATAGTTATTTTTTGGAAACACCGCTGTTTTAATCCAACGGAGACCAACTTTAGAGATTTACTAATAAACAAAAAAAAAAATTTCTTATTTTTAACAATTCTTTTTTTCTAGAGACATTATGTTTGAACTGGTGCAAGCAGGTTTTCCGCTTACTGGTAGTCAGCGCCAATCTAGGCACCTATTCTTGACATCGTTCGCAACTTTGCGTATAGGTATGCATCGTGTATTGTTGTAAACGATTGAAAATGTCCAAAGAGAATAAAATTCTAGAAGTGGTACCTTTAAAGTTGGTGAATCTCGATAAAAAAACATATTTTTCTTATCGTTTTCAAATAACTCCAAAATAATGGAGTTATTTTAGCACTGAAAATTTCAAAAAATATTTTTTGCTAAAAGATTTTGAGAACCTTCTTCTTCGTGTGCCTTCTCCTCATCGAAGGTTGGCGACCATCAGTTGGAATTCTTCCCTGTCTTGAGCCAAACGGATAATAATTGCACTGGCCTCTCCTATATTAAGCCACTGGCGCAAATTCCGCAACCAGGTCGTCCAACTCGTCGTCCTTCAATCTTTCCCTCAACGATCAACTGTAGGAAACTATATTTATTTATTTTCGAAAATATGACCAAAATATGCTGCTTTCCGTCTTTTTATTGTAGTCAATAGTTCGCTTGGTCCTTACACATTCTTAATACTTGGATTTTTTTGAGAACTACTGGATCATTTCTGGATTTTCTTTCTTCATAGAATTTCGTCTGCTACCTATGTTGCCATATTATCAAAGGGGTATTTTTAAATAAAACTAAAAAATTGCAAAAAATTCCAAAAATATTTTCAAAAAAAAAAAAAAATTTTCAAAAAAAAAATGTTTTTTTTCGCGAAAAACCTCATAGGCGTGTTTCCGGGGTTGAACTATACACCAGTTGGTTAAAATACTGCATTTATTTCTGGGACACCCTGTATGTGGTTACATAGTAGCGCCACGCCGCCTCGCGCTTATAACCTTGAAAAATTAAAGCGTGTTATCAAGTCGGCTAGTTCACC